>NC_088780.1:6486700-6786700 GCF_958450345.1 Calliphora vicina | reverse complement strand
CCTATTGGATAGTAATTCAGACACAATTTTTCAACAAGATCGGTCAAGAACTCTCAGAGTTAGAGGGGGTCAAAATTTGACATTTTGGCCAAACATGTGTTTTTTCTCATCCATGTAACTTATTACCTATTGTTCTTAGCAAAATGTGTCCCAAATAGTTTACATAGCTATTTCTTCAAAAAAGAAAAAGAATATTTAAAAAAAATTTTAATATTTTTTTTCCGAAATAAACTTTTTTGAATTTTTTTTTTCAAAATGGGCCCTTTTTTCTTAAACAAAAGCTTAGATATTTTCTTTGAAGACCTTTTTAGTCGCTTAGTGGGATATTTTGTAACTCAAAATATAAAATTTTTGAAATTTTTTTTACAAAATCTAACTTTTTTCCAAAATGGGCCCTTTTTTAAATTTTTTTTAATTAAAAGAAAGCTTAGGTCTATTCCTCTATAAGCTTTTTGGTCTCGTAGTGGGATGCGTGTGGAATATATGTATATCAACATAAAACATACAATTTTTTATTTTATTTTTAAATATTTTTTTTTCGAAATATTGAAGAAATATCTATCTAAACTCTTTGGGACGACACATTTCGCTAAGAACAATAGGTAATAAGTTACATGGATGAGAAAAAATGCAAATTTCATCCTGATCGGAAGACATCGATTTTAAAAATTGGTTAAAATCCCCCATATGTGTATATGTATAAGTCTTTTTGGCTCACTCTTTAAAAAGTCGAAGTCCGTCTGTATGTTGAAATCAACTTTCCGTAGCCCCCAAATAACTTACATACATGATTCATACATCAATATATCGGGAATTCTTCCGGCTCGGTTGCTATTTAAAATCGGCAAAATCGGCCCACAAATGGCTGAGATATAAGTAAAAAAACCGGCTTAACCTCGATTTTTGGCCTATTTTTGATATATATCTGGATTACTAAGTCATTAATATAGACAGTTTTGATATCTATTGATAGATATTTCAAAGTCCATTGCAACGATGTATGTATATAAGGCTATATTAAGTTGGAAATAAAATGGGTCAAAATCGAGAGAATAATTTTTAACCCAAATTTTTTTTGTCATAAATTCGTTTTCGAAAAAAAAAAATTTGAAAAATATTAAAAAAAAATTTGAAAAAAATTAAAAAAATATTTTTTTGGAAAAAACATTTAAAAAAAAAAATTAAATTTTGTTTATTGAGATTCGGCACAGCCGAATATAGCTCTCTTACTTGTTTTCCATAAATTTGTTATAAAAGAAAAAACCGAAGAATAATTGTCGGGAATTCTTCAGGCTCGTTTGTTATTTAAAATCGACTAAATTGGCCCATAATTGGCTGAGATATAAGGAAAAAACCGGTATAACCTCGATTTTTGGCCTATTTTTGATCTGGATTACTATATCATTAATATAGACAATATGGATATCTAATGATAGATATTTCAAAGTCCATTGCGACGATGTATATAAGGCTATATTATTGGAAATATAATAATAATTAAAAAATTTTTTGTCTTAAACTATTTTTCAAAAAAAAAAAAAAATTTAAAAAATTAAAAAACAATTTGGAAAAAAAACTTTTTTGAATGCAATTTGTAAAAAAAAAAAAAATTTTGTTTATTAATTCTGTGAATGGTATATAAGATTCAGCACAGCCGAATATAGCTCTCGTATTGTTTTCCATAAATTTGTTATAAAAGTAAAAACCGAAGAATAATTGTCGGTTTTCGATTTTAAGCGTTTTTGGTTCCGAAGCTTTACAAAAATCTATATCGAACAGATTTGAAAAGGAGACTATTATGATTGTTCGTGATCTGGAATAGAAATATTTCTTCCTTTTCACTAATTAACGGATCATAAAACCGTGATATGGATATGGAATTTATTAAAATAGTTTTTAATTTTTTGGAGGGTTTCTTACCTTCTTACTTAATTCGTGTTTTTCCCTCCACCAATATTTTAAATTAAAGTTTGTTTGTGTGTTCCCGTAGACCTAAAACGGAATTACACTAAAAATAATCATCATATTTTGTTGTTGTTGTTGCTTTAAAGATTTCAGTTGTTGCTGTATTAGTTGTTGTTGTTGTTTTTAGATGTTTTTGTTCAAGTTCCCACTAACTAAAGCGTAATTTAAACTAAATCGATGTGCGAGGCTTATGCGTGCAACTTACAAACAATTCGAGTACTAGTCATACATACTCGAACATCCAAACATATCTACACTAACTGAAGGATAATGGCCTTCTTCATAAATACATACATATACGAAAATATATGTAAGTTTAAACAAATGTTAGCTGGAAGACAGTGTGTGATGTAGTATATTAAACAATATTAAATATGTATATTGAAAATTGAGTATATAAATAAGAATATAATTTATATTAATCATACGCACCGTAGCGTATGATTAATTTATAATTGGTCGATTCACAAGGTATCCATCCTATCATGTCATATTGTCATAATGTTCTAATTGTCAAGCAAAAAATGTCCTAAAATAATACTACTCTGTATGCTATGTTTATTGTGTTATCGTAAACAACCAGCAAAGTCCTGCGCCAAACGCTTAAGAGTCAGTGAAATATTAGAACATTGTGACAATATGACATGATAGGATGTGATTGTGAATCGACCAAATAAATATTGGGGAATTTTTTGATTTTAATTTAATGATTATTCCAACGATTTATTTTAAATTTAAGTACTGGCCCTAAATGGTTATAATAACAACCCTGGTTGGCTAGCAATTCGAAACGGCTAAAGGTTAAATGTAGCATTAATGCTAATTTGGATTATTTCGTTGAAATCAACTTTATGGATTCAAAATCAACAACAAACAGAACAGCACTGCATTGCCGACTATTGCAGTACTAAACATAGAAGAACACTGCAAGATGTAGCTAATTACTACGAGTTTTGTATCTTATCTTTTGTTAATAAAATTAAAAGTTGTAGGCAGATTTTAGTCATTTATTGCTTGTTTTATTTGGAACTTCGTTTTCTATATGTGTAAAATTAAGAGCATATATGCATTTTCCAATTTGTAATGCCGTTTTGAAAAACCATTTAATGTTAAAATCCGAAATGTATTTAATATTTAGTTTCAAGTACTCTACTAATAATTTTCAACAAATAAATTGGAAGATATCGATCCTTAACAGCGAAAATATCTTAACCAACAAAATGTGCGATTTAAATTTTTGAATGCAAATCAATAATTTAGGATCGTTTGCATAATCTGTTGAAATTTTGTAGAAAAAATTCACACAATCACCAAAAATACTTCTCCTGTAAAGTTTGTTGTTATACAGTTAATATATTGTTACGTTTTAACCTTTTCAAAACGTTTGTTTATTTCCTTTAAATAAACCGGATACTTTTGATTGGAAATAAAAGCCGTTTAGTAGTTTAAAAATTGTAACAACTCTTTATTTATTTAAAATGTACAATAACAGAATTAAATAGTCACTAAATGTTTTTTATACACGTTTATAAATTCGCAGAAATACAGACACACTTTATAATGTACACGAATTCACTTGAAAAACACAGCACACTTTAAGGCACTCAGTTGATGTTTATTCGAAAAGCGTCTCTGATAAACTCACTCACTACTGCAACCTCTGCCACTATTTATAACACTGGCATCTGCACTCTAGATTACTCTTTAACTGTCAAAGCTCGTATATTCTAGAGCTTTCTAATACATACGCCATATGTGGTGTACTTTCTCAATGTTCTTTAACTGAATATTCGAATTCGAATATACGGTCGCAGAAAACAGCGTTGTCATACTTACGATCAATGATCAATTGAAAGCTTTTGTTCAATGTTAATAATGCTCACAGATATGTTACAGTTTGAGAGGCACTGCTATTTGAAAGCATTATGCAACCGTTAAGATCGTTATATTTGAATTCAAGTACAATTTCGGAACAATATTTTCAGGGTTAGGGCTCGATATTATAAATGTGACTTGAATACAGCTTTTAAAATCGTATCAAATATCCTTTGTTACACTGTTCAAACATACAAACAATACGATTTTTTCTGTTTTTGTATTTATATGAAACCTAGTGTATAATTCACTCTGTTGAGCTTGCAGTTTTATTGTTGTTGGACTTTATTTTTTTCGTAGACTACCACCAACTAAACAGTACTTAAATTCATACACATATAAATGGACGTAGTAGATATCTGGCTTGTATGTACATATGAAAACATATTTACTCCTATTTACTACCTTTACCACCACAGAGCACTTGCTGCATCTAAAATGTTGCAACGAAAAATTATTGGTTGCATGTGTCTGTGTGCGAGTTAGAATGTGTTCCCTTTTTTCGCCTTCGTCGTCTGCCTCTTCATGAGATTCATAATAATCAATTATTTCTATGTAATTTATGGTAATGTTTATCCATGATGGATTGACTGCTCTAATGTCGTTCTAAATCTTTCCTCTGCGTCTGAGTGAGTGTGTGTTTTCTACCAAAACTACAGCTGCTCCGGCTGAAAATGGAAAGAAAAGGAAATGTTTTGAGGCAGTGTTGCGTACATATCCAGAGCCAATATCTCTAGACAAACATACACAAAAAGGCATTACTGAATATGATGATTTTTGTTGGGAGTACGTTACTCATGTTGCTACGGTTTTTGATTTTGTTTCGTTGTTAACTTAGGTGGTTAGAATGATGTTGAAACTGGCGCATTATATAAGTTTTGTACTCGTATGTGTATTACTTTTTCGTTTCTTTATAAATTTTTAGGATTTTTTTTTTCAATTTTTTTTTGTATGGTTGTCAGTTATTTTTTGCAGCCATTCAGCCAGCTTAGGTTACAAGTGCATCATCAAAAAATTGTTTGTAAATCTGTTCAGTTCAGTGTGACTTTGTGCTAGACAGACAGACATACATTTAGCCAGCCAAAAAATGCAGCCAAATCAGCTTGTGGACTCATATAGACAGACAGACATATCTACATTTCTTATATACAAACATTTGTACATATGTATCCCTTTCCGACCTATAGCCTATCCAAGTGATAGATTTATCTAAATTTTTAAATTCTGTTATTTCTGTGTACATAGAACAATTTAAGGTATTAAGTTTTGTCAGTAAGACCCTTTATCCTTTTTTTCAGGATGCGCACAATTGTTGCAGTCCGGTTTATTTAGCAAATAAAACAATCAATATCTTTGAAACAATGTTATTTATTTTTATTTTTCCGTATGGTATTTTACGAAACAATTTTGTTTCTTACTAAGGCATAAATATACCTGGCATTTTGAACAATATGTTCGCGTTCTTGATTTACATCCGGCAAGTCGGCAGCATCTTGCTGATGACAAATCATGCTCAAGAGGCCAGTGTTTATATCCATCAAGTCTTTTGTCTTGACATGGTTGTTCGGATGGACGATATTTTTTGGCAACATTTTGGGGTTCTTCATCTTCATCTTCAGATTCATATTCATTATTTTTTTTTGTATCTATAGCTACTAGCTGTTTAGCTAATGCTATTTTAAAACTTAATAAATCATGGGTATTTTTTCGAAGTTGAGAATTTATTTTACAGTGATCTCTGTATTGCATCCAGGCGTTGCAGCACACAAGATCAATAAAATGTATAAACACTTTTAAAGTCCATTTTCGTGTTTTAAAAAATGACCTGTACGATTCCATTAATTGATCGCAAACATCAACGCCGCCCATACACTTGTTGTATTCCCTGACGATTCTAGGAGCTGGAACTTCCACATACCTTTTCTCTTTTTTTTCCCAGCGTTTCACGTGTTCAACTGGGCCACACCCGTAAGCTGAAGATGCAAGAATTACCGACTTTGAATCCTTCCACTGCACCACGACAATATTGTCTTCACTATGACAAAATTCCTCCATATCACCCCTTTTCATGTGTTTCTCATTCGTGAAATGTACGTTTTTTATTCTATTCCTCATTATTGTTCCAGTAGCATAAATTCCACGTTTCAACAGTGCTTGTAGTAGTGGTATTGTCGTGAAATAACGGTCAAAAAACAGTTTGGATCCTTCAGGAAGTGTTTCAGCCAAACGCAAAACAAAGCCTGGTCCTAATCCTAAATTTGAGCATGGAAGTGGTGTAGTCTTGCCCTGATAAATCTCAAAATCAAGGACCAGCCCCTCAGAGGTTGTTAAAACTTCGTTTTTCAATCCCACTCCTCTAGGTTTATTTGGAAGGCTTTGTCTAACAGGGCACCGACCAGTAAATGGTATCATTTGTTCGTCTATTGAGTAATTAGCATTACATTTTCTTGGAATATTTCTACAAGCAGATCTAACACGTTCAAGTAACGGATTTATTTTCCAAAACACGTTTGATTGTTTCTCTGCATCTGTTACTTCATTGTTGTCCACCACATGTAGACACATGCGCAAGAGAAAGAATCGATCACGACTCATGGTATCAGCTACAATAGGGAGTCTTGTGGTTTTCTCCCAGTACATGCGAAGCCTTGGATAGCGAATGCAGCCCATCGCAATGATGATTCCAAAAAAATTTTTCATTTCAGCTACTGATGCTCCCAGTGCTTTGCCCTTCTCGGCCACATGGTACCTGTTTGTGTACTCCGTTACTTTTTCTAAAAACTCATCATTGAAATACACGGAAAAATAATGATAAGGGGTCTCTATAGGTGTGTTTGTGTCCGCAGTTGCATAAGAGCTGCTTTCCAACTGATTCTCAAACGGTCTTTTTTTCCAAATATCACGACGATTGGCAGTTTGACTTGACTCTGGTGGTGTCTCTGATAGAGCATTGAACTCTTCTTCATTGTCGCTTTCCTGGTCTGCCAAATCATTTGTTACAACTGGTAATTCCCAAGTTGCATCCACACACTCATCATCACTACTAAAATCTTCCAAATCTGAATTTAAAATTTCAGCAAAGATATCGTCTTCAGTTAGTCCACCTAAGAAAAAGTAACAAGAATAGTTAACATATTTTTATAATATAGTCCTAACACGCACAATTGTAGCACTTCAAACAAATTTGACGAAAAAATATCAAAAATCACAAAATAATCACAAAATTACACTTTACATACAATATTTAATATTTTTCTTATTGGAAACACGTGTTTGATAAAAGATCCCACAAATTTAAATAATTTTAATTTATATGCAAACTTACCCTTTCGACTCATTTTTACATCTGTACAAAGTACACAACTGAAACTACGAAATTAATATTAAAAAAACAAAAATTTATAACGGTTCTTTATAATGATCAACAAAGACAGAGCATACTCAATAGTGTTTTGCCGGTCTTACTGCATAACTTCATATATTAAAGAAATTATAGATACTTAAACATACCCGCACAATTGTGCGTACACGGTCGGAAAGGGGTATGTTTGTATTTATTAAATTTATTGTAGCATGCGTCAAGTGTGTGCGGTACAAGTGGTATGTATGAATGTTTGTTGTTGTACTTGTGTCTGTCTGTCCGTCCGTCCGTCTGCCTGTTTCTTTGTATGATGAGAAGTTTTTCTTCACGTGTAGATATAATTTTTCGCTACAAATAAAATTAATGTACAATGTTTACATGCTCTATGTAACCATTGAATCATTTAGATGAATGTTGTTAGTCGCTGTTGGTTGTTGCTAGCGTTTGTTGTCTGCTCAACTGCAATGTATGGAAAAACTACCGTGAAAAGTACAGGTGCCTTGAAGTTTTTTTTTCAGTTTATATGTTGTTGGGGGTTTTAATTGAAAATTCGTCTAAGAATGATTGTTAGAGTGCGAGGGTGTTTGAAAAGTTTGTAAAAATCATATCAAAACTTAAAATTATTGAATAGCTAAGTTCGTTATCACAGTTATACACACGATATTCTATGGCTAATACTTTGGATTTTGTTGAAATTCAACTACAAAATACTGATAATTTCCTTTAATTTGTATTTGGATAGTTTCCATTATTTTTCGTTCAACATCATTGAAAGCCATTTAAACTCTTTTTAACGCATTTTCAATCATTTTTGCGAGAACTTTGTGCGAAACATTCCCCCACTCTTGACTTGATAATCTCTTTGAGATCATCTGTGGCTTGCACACATAAACCCAAATAAAAGTAGCCTGGAAAGTTTAAATCGATGGTTTTTTCGACAACTGCAAACGACAAAACGAGGCCATCCAATTTGAAATAATTTCTAGAGGAAATCAGACTTAAATTTGAAGTCATTTTGTAAACGAAAACAGACTCCAATTTAAAGACTTTTTGTAGACGAAAACAGACTCCTATTTGAATTCATTTTGAAGTCGTTTCCTAGACGAAAACATACTCCAATTTGAAGTCATTTTCAAAACGAAAACAGACTCCAACTTGAGTTTCCTAGACTCCAACTTGAATTCATTTTCGAGACGAAAACAGACTTAAATTTAAAGTAGTTTCCTATAGGAAAACAACTCCAATTTGAAGACATTTTCTAGACGGAAACATACTCCAATTTGCAGTCGTTTTCTAGAGGAAAACCGACTCCAATTTGAAGTCATTTCCTAGACGAAAATAGATTCCAATTTGAAGTCGTTTCCTAGATAAAAACAGACTCCAATTCGAAGTAATTTTGAAGTCATTTCCTAGACGAAAACATACTCCAGTTTGAAGTCATTTTGAAGTCGTTTGCTAGACGAAAACAGACTCCAATTTGAAGTCATTTCCTAGATGAAAACAGACTCCAATTCGAAGTAATTTTAAAGTCATTTCCTAGACGAAAACAGACTCCAATTAAAAGTAATTCTGAAGTCGTTTTCTAGACGTAAACAGACTCCAATTTGAAGTCGTTTCCTAGATGAAAACAGACTCCAATTCGAAGTAATTTTGAAGTCATTTCCTAGACGAAAACATACTCCAATTTGAAGTCATTTTGAAGTCGTTTGCTACACGAAAACAGACTCCAATTTGAAGTCATTTCCTAGCGAAAATAGACTCCAATTTGAAGTCATTGTCCAAAAAAAGCAGACTCCAATTTGAAGTCATTCTCTAGACGAAAACAGACTCCAATTTGAAGTCATTTTGAAGTCGTTTCCTAGACTAAAACAACTCCAATTTGAAGACATTTTCTAGACGAAACAGGCTCCATTTTGAAGTCGTTTCCTAGACGAAAATAGACTCCAATTTGAAGTAATTTTTAAGTCGTTGAAGTAATTTTTAAACGAAAACTGACCCCAATTTGAATTCATTTTCGAGACGAAAACAGACTCCAATTAAAAGTAATTTTGAAGTCGTTTTCTAGACGTAAACAGACTCCAATTTGAAGTTGTTTCCTAGATGAAAACAGACTCCAATTTGAAGTAATTTTGAAGTCGTTTCCTAGACTAAAACAGACTCCAACTTGAATTCATTTTCGAGACGAAAACAGACTCCAATTTAAAGTCGTTTTTTAGACGAAAACATACCCCAATTTGAAGTCATTTTCTAGACGAAACAGACTCCAATTTGAAACATTTTCTAGACTATAGAGACTCCAATTTGAAGTAATTTTCTAGACGAAAATAGACTCCAATTTGAAGTCGTTTCCTAGATAAAAACAGACTCCAATTCGAAGTAATTTTGAAGTCATTTCCTAGACGAAAACATACTCCAGTTTGAAGTCATTTTGAAGTCGTTTGCTAGACGAAAACAGACTCCAATTTGAAGTCATTTCCTAGATGAAAACAGACTCCAATTCGAAGTAATTTTGAAGTCATTTCCTAGACGAAAATAGACTCCAATTAAAAGTAATTTTGAAGTCGTTTTCTAGACGTAAACAGACTCCAATTTGAAGTCGTTTCCTAGATGAAAACAGACTCCAATTCGAAGTAATTTTAAAGTCATTTCCTAGACGAAAACATACTCCAATTTGAAGTCATTTTGAAGTCGTTTGCTAGACGAAAACAGACTCCAATTTGAAGTCGTTTCCTAGACGAAAACAATTCCAATTTGAAGTCATTTCCTAGACGAAAACAGACTACAATTTGAAGTAATTTTCTAGACAAAAACAGACCCCAATTTGCAGTCATTTCTAGACGAAAACAGACTCCAATTTGAAGTCATTGTCCAGAAAAAGCAGACTCCAATCTGAAGTCATTTTCCTAAAGTTTAGGTTATAAAATCATTAATTTTTAGTACTCTTGAAAAGCGAGTATTTCCTTTTCTTTAAGATAATTGCGTTCACAATTATTAAACTACTTCAAAGTAGAGCATATGGTTCGTATCAGTTACTACAATGTATCTTAACCCTCTAACCGGCAAGGCTGCCTTTAGGCGGGTATGTTAAATGTGTGTAATGCTGCTGTTATTTTTCCCATTAGAACGGTAAATATGTGTAAAGAGACAAACAATTTACTTATTGTGATAAACAAGAACGTGAACTTGTTTTTTGTTTGTTTTTATTCCAACGTATTTCTTTTGTTTTCAAACAATAACCTGGTATATTATTTTACCTCGAAATGAAATTGGCCGGTTAGAGGGTTAACATGTCGGAAAGCCGAGTCCTTCTCCAGGAAGTTATTGTGAATTCTATTCGAAATGAAAAATTTCCTGAAATTCCCAGCAATACCCCCACACCTAAATAACTTATTAATTTACCCACCTAAAATTCTTCATACTTGATATCGTAAACTAAAACAAATGATTTTAAGCAATTCTGACTATAAGAATCCTACAAATATATTGCCTAGAAATTGCACTGAAATAAAACAAAATCAAACAACATAACAAAAAAAATATAAAAATGTAGAAAAACATTGATCACCACCAAGCCAACCGCACAGTACGGAAAACGCTTAAAAGGCCATGCGAAACAAAATAGAGCGGCGTCAAATTTCTTTTGTACTCGTACCAAGTAACCACTTACATAAGCGTAAACTTTTTCTACTCTACTTCGTCTTCTTCTGCTGCTTCTTTTCACATACAACTTTTAGCAGCATCCTTGCTCTTGAACTACTACTTCATCATCTAAGTATATATCTAAACAGCGACAACTCCCTGTGAAAGGTTTTCTAAAATCAGCAACATACAGCCAGCAACAAGCAACTTGCAATGTTTTTTTTTTTATTTTTTTTGTTTTGGTTTTTCAGCTATATTTTTTATGGCCTTACAAAACGATTATACACACTTCTTGTGTATGAAAAGAACCAAGTCCAAAAAGGCAGAAAAAAAACTTCTTAAGTTGAAATGATCAATCTTGAAAACATTGCAGTTTTATGTGCAATATTACAACAGTATTTATGTTTAAATAACAGCAACAGCAACAACAACAATAATAATAAACATTCTAAATAACACTCTGGTAATATTTACTAAAGTTGTTGTTTGTTGGGTGGTGGAAGGTTTTGTTAATGGGGGTGTGGGAGGGGGGCAATTGTAACCATGATAAAGTGACCATAAGCATTTATCGAAAAATAAAATTTAAAATGTTTTTTTTTTGTTGTAGATTGAAGGAGGAAAGTTGCAATATATAAACAACGAGGGTGGATTGGAAAATATTTCATAATCATCAAATTAGTTTTTTTTAAGATTTGATGTCAAGCTTTCACATTTTCAATTGGATATATCCTTATTTCAATTCTGTAGATATGAGTTGATAATTTTTTGTCCTCAAAAATACAGTTTTTTGTAAAAAAAAATTATGGAAAAATCCCTTCACCAAGAGTATATATTCCGTTTTTAATTTCTACATTTTTCATTTGCGACCCCACAAAGTTATAGATATCGGAGTCAATGTAGCAATGTCCGTCTGTATGTTGAAATCAACTTTCCGTAGCCCCCAAATACTATACATATGTACATGATTCATACATCAATATATTTGCTATAGACCCCATTCGTTTGCTATTTAAGATCGAGAAAATCGGCATAGATATAGGGAAAAAACCAGGACAACTTCGATTTTTTACTTAATTTTGATCTATAACTGGATTATTAAGTCATTAATATAGACAATATGGATATCTAATTTTTTGTCATAAATTTTTTTCACAATGCACTGTGGTTCCAAATCAAAATCTAGGTAGACAAAATTAAAAAAATCGGTATCTTCAGAATTTGGAAAAACGAAGTTTTTTCAAAAGCTGACAATCTGCTCTCCTCCAATACAAATGGGTTTTCAATTGGACATTTCGTTTTCTCGACAGAAGCGCCAGAAGTTAAAAAAATTTTTAATCATATTTTCGTTAATTTTTTTTAATATTTTACTGCTTTACTAAATTATATATATCTCAATTGTTTTACCATATAGAAATTCATAGTTCAAAACATAGATAAACATTGATATAGGCTTTTATTAAGTGTATATCTTATATTTATGGGCCTCTCCATTTTCCTGTTATAGCCCTTTAAACTTGGGTCTCAAATATAATTATATTTTTTTTCTAAGAAATTTATAGAGCTTGCCAAAATCATTTAAGAAACTTCTGTGGAATGTCTTTGTAAAAAAATTTTAGCCGCCAGTACCCGCCGAAATACTTTTTATTTTAATTTTTACGGAATGGAATTTTTAGATATATTTTTTTTATTATTGATTTTTATATATCTAGACCCTACTGTAACTTGAAATATAGTAAATACAGATCTTTTTAAAAATATAGTTTCAGAAACACATGAAAACGTATTTTTTTAATTATTTTTATATATCTAGACCCTACTGTAACTTGAAAAAAAATTTATATTGATCTTTTAAGCATTTTTTTTGGAATCATTTTGTCCACCTAGATTTTGCTTTGGAAGCACAGTGCAATGAATTAAGAAATTTTAAGATTAAAAAAGAATTTTTTTTTTTAAAAATTAAAAAGTAAATTTTATAACAAAAATTTTGCCATAAACTATTTTTCACTAATAAATTAAAAAAAAAAATGTTAAAACTAAATTTTCAATTTTTTTTTTTAAATCAGCTTGTTAAAATCTATTTATTATAGAAAAGGCTCCTCTAAGATTTTTTTTTTAAAAAAATATTTTTTTCGTATAAAATACTTTAGTGAATAAAGCGTTTTTGTGACAAAAGTTTTTTTTAACTAAATTTTTAAATTTGTTCGTGAATAACAAAAATAAAGCTCTTTGTGTATAAATTTGTTTCTTAAAAATCTCCATTAAATTTTTTTAAAATTAATTGTTTTGTGAATAATGCTGTTTCTAAAGCTTTTTGAGTGCAAGGTTCCTTTATTCACATTTTTGTGAATAAAGCTTTTTTAAAGAAAAACTTTTTTCTTCGATGAAGTTTATTTTGTTCAAGCTTTTATGTGAATATAGCTCATTTGGCAAATAAAGTTTTTTTGTAATAGCAAAATCTCCTTCTAAGGTTTTTTTAAAAAATATTTTCTTTTGTATAAAGCTGTTTAAAATACTTTATGTGGATAAAGCTTTTTTGTGACCAAAGTTTTTTTAATCTAAATTTTTAAATTTGGTCGTGAATAAAGCTCTAAAAATTTGTTTCTTAAAAATCAACTTTTATTATTTTTATACCCTTCACCTTCGTGAGAAGGGTATATATAAGTTTGTAATTTCTACATTTTTCATTTCCGACCCTATAAAGTATATATATTCTGGATCCTTATAGAAAGCGGAGTCGATTAAACCGGGACAACCTCGATTTTTGACCTATTTCTGATCTATATCTGTGTTACTAAGTCATTAATATAGACAATATGGATATCTAATGATAGATATTTCAAAGTCCATTGCAACGATCGTCAAAATCGGGAAAAATATTTTTTAACCCGAATTTCTTTTTCATCAAAAATTTTTTTTGTCATAAATTTTTTTTCCAAAAAAAAAATTAAAAAATAAAAAAAAAATTTTTAAAAAATTTGGAAAAAACTTTTTTAAAAAACAATTTCAAAAACAAAATTTTGAAAAACTAAAAAAAAAAAAATTTAATTTTGTTTACCTAAAAAAATTTATTTTTAAGTATAATTTGGTGAAGGGTATATAAGATTCGGCACAGCCGAATATAGCTCTCTTACTTGTTTTTGAATTAATTGTTTTGTGAATAAAGCTGTTCAAGGTTCTTTTAAAAAAACCAAACTTAAAATTTATTGTGAATTAAAGACAATTTTTTGGCGGAGAAGCTTTTATGTGAATAAAGCTCATTTGGCAAATAAAGCTTTTTTGTGAATGAAAATTATTTTATATGAAATAAAAATTTAATTAAGTGTAAAAACAGCTTTATTTTATAAAGCTGCTTTTAAAAATGCTTTTTGTGAGAATAAAGCTTCTTTCTGAAAAATCTTTTATATGAAACAAAAATTTAATAATTGAAATACCGTTGAAATAAATGTTGCATTTGAAGATTTTTTTTGAGAGAATCTGTTTTTAAATAAAGTTATTCTAAAGGCACATGAGTGTCAAGGGGTATATAAGTCTGTCATTCCGTTCGTAATTTCTAAATTTTGCATTTGTATAAATATTCTCGGTCGTTATCGATAACGGAGTCGATGTAGCCATGTCCGTCTGTATGTTGAAATCAACTTTCCGTAGCCCCCAAATAACTTACATACATGTTTCATACATATATCCGCTATAGACCCGGTTCGGTTGCTATTTAATATCGAAAAAATCGGATCACAATTGGCTGAGTTATAAAGACAAAACCAGGACAACCTCGATTTTTGGCCTATTTTTGATCTATATCTGGATTACTAAGTCATTAATATAGACAATATGAATATATCCAATGATAGATATTTCAATTTGATAGTTGCAATGTAAGTTGGACCTACAATGGGTAAAAATTGTGAAAAATATTTTTTTATAGAAATTTTTATTGAACAAAAAATTTTTTTGTCATCAATTTTTTAAAAATTAAAAAAAAATTAAAAATTTTTATTTAAAAAAAAAATAAATTTTGTTTAACAAAAAATATTTAAAATTTTTATTTAAACGAATAAGGGAGTAGGGTGTATAAGATTCTTACTTGTTTATGTTAAATTTTATTTTTAAATTCGTATTTTAATAAAAAGTGTACAGAAAGCTTTCATATATTCAAATAAAAAATTTTTGTAAAAGATGATTTTTTGTCGCACTGTTTTTTATGAAAGCTGTTAGTTTTAAAAAAAGATTTTTTATTAAAAGTAGTTTTTAAAGCTTTAATCTTAATTGCAAATAAAGCCTTTCCAACTTTTTTTGCAGAATAAAAGCTTTTTTGTGATAAAGCTGTGTTTTGTAACGTTTTTTTATAAAATTAAATTTCTATAAAGAAACCATTTTTAGGAAAAAACCCTTAAAAAGCTTTTACATAATTCTATTAAATTTTCTCTTGCCCCACATATATTGTAAACATGCGTATATTTTATCGCCAATAGAACCATTAAATGCTCTAATCGCTCTTCTCTACTGCTCCGTATCTGTATCGAAATAATTCATTTTTATTTTCCCATTTTCTGAACACATGTACGTTGAGGCTGCTGCAATTTGGACAACTTGGAAATCTAATCGCGCTCTCTCTCGTCTGCTCCATAAGTAAACCTTTACTTTGTAATTAGAAACACTTCCTTAAGCGTGTTACTACAAACGTTTTCATTTAAGCTCTACAAACAACTTTAAATTGTATACTGCTTAAAGAAAAAAAACGAAGGAAGGAGGAGTAAAAAAGTGGAAGAGACTTTTCAAAATTTCGAATCAATTTGCCTCGTTGTCCATATAAATGTAACAAATCACATTGAGTTGTATTCAGTTTAACTCAATTTCATTTCATTACAGTTTGAAGTTGAAGTTGTAGTTTGAGGTTTGTTTTCTGGGGTGTCTGTTGAATGTTTGTTGCGTGACAACAATAACAAATTACTATCATAAATTGATTTGTGATGAAGTGAATGTTGAAAGTCAGTCCATTGTGTTGTAGTATTTGAATATAAAGATTATAATCTTTGTTCATCATCGTCATCATCAGCAAACTTGTTGCTTCTTTTTTGTTTCGTTTGTATTCTATTTGGAAGCTAATCGCATTGTAAGCGGCTGGCTGCCATTTGACGTTTTGTTTTTGTATTTTTTCTTTGTTGTTTTTGAAGATCTTTTCTATAAGTGAAACGCCCAGAAGCTTGTTTTCCTCTACCACGTTCGACCTTTAGCATATGAGGTCGTTGTATATTGTTTTGTTGCTGCCATTTCCAAAGAATCCTGGCTGGCTATTGATGTTTGGTGTTGTTGGTTTGTTTTTTTTTCTGCTGTTTTTAGCCACCAAATGGAAATAACAAAATAACAACAACATCAAAAAATGAAGACAAAAACAAAAATGTTTTGTCTTAAATGTTAAATTTTTATTAGAATAAACTCGTATGTAGATACTCTTATGACATATGTTGTAAGTGCTACATGTGTGAACGTGTAAAAAAAGTGCCATGTCTGTTAGGGAATATGCCCAATTGAAAGATTCCCGCTAAGAGTTAGCCAGGGGATAATTTTGTGATAAAGTCCATGACAAAATCTAAACGTTTTTAATCTGTCATCTTCAAAACCACTTGACTATGTAATTAAAATACAATTTATGATTTCAACTGGGAGTCTTCAGAACTTGACAGAATAAAACATATATGAATATCGACATCTAGGATGTCCCCTGAATGAGATAGTGAGACATTTAAGTATAACTCTAAAATGGGTCATTGGCCATGGTAATTGTAAGAGCGACTGTATAGCGGACAAATTGGCCCATAAGGTGTTGGACCCCTTTCATGGCAATTCTCTTGCAAACTGTAAATTGTATTTGCAATAAAAACTGTTTGGGATTTTACCAATGCAACCAGCTGCGCAACTGCAAGGTCGACTTGGTCCATACATGCATATCGTTAGTTTTTGTTCGAAATTGAGTTTTTAGTGATTCCAATAGATTTCACACAAATACACCTCATCACTAAAATAACAGCTTTACAAGCAATTGCATACAAAATTTTACATTTTTATAATAGAGTTTCTATTCTGTTTTTACCTTCTCTTTCTACATGAGACCAACGATATATGGATATTTGGTGGCCCCTTTCTCTCATGTTTGGAAGAACTGTTTAGGTTATATTTCAAATAAATCTAATTCCGTAGCCCCTAAATAACTTACATACATGATTCATACATCAATATACATACATATATGCTATTGACCCGGTTCGGTTGGTATTAAAAATTGAGAAAATCGATTGAGATTTAAGGAAAACCCATTTTTGATCTATACAACCGAATATGGATAACTTAACTTAGTCATTAATATAGACAATATGGATATCTAATGATGTATATTTCAAATTCCTTTTTGCACTAATAAATTAAAAAAAAAATCTTTACAAAATTAAAAATCTAAAAAAAAAAAATTATATACCATTCACCAAATTATACTTTAAAATAATTTTTTTTAAATATTTTTAGGTAAACAAAATTTAATTTTTTTTAATTGTTTTTCAAAATTTTTTTTTTTAATTTTTTTAAAAAAGTTTTTTCCAAATTTTTTTTAAAATTTTTTTTTTTGGAAAAAAAATGTACGACATAAAAATTTTTTGATGAAAAAAAAATTCGGGTTAAAAAATATTTTTCCCGATTTTGACCCATTGTAGGTCCAACTTACTATAGCCTTATATACATCGTTGCAATGGACTTTGAAATATCTATCATTAGATATCCATATTGTCTATATTAATGACTTAGTAATCCAGATATAGATCAAAAATCGAGGTTGTCCCGGTTTTTTGCTCATATCTCCGTTATTTATGGACCGATTTTGCTGATTTTAAATAGCAAACTTCTCGAATTATTGAAGATTTGGATCCCGAAGATATCTGGGGTCTTCAGAAAATTGTTTTCAACAGACAGACGGACTGGCTTAATCGACTCCGCTATCTATAAGGATCCAGAATATATATACTTATAGGGTCGGAAATGAAAAATGTAGAAATTACAAACGGAATGACAAACTTATATATACCCTTCTCACGAAGGTGAAGGGTATAATAAATCGTAAAAAAACCTTTTTCCTGAAAAAAAGTTAGAAAAGCTTTATACACAAATAATCTTAAAGAAATCTTAGAAAAACACATTTCACCAAAATATCGTTTTTAGCACTAACACCTTTCACAAAAAAAAACTTTTTACAAACCATAATGTATTCGCAAAAAAGCTTTATTTGAATATATGGAAGGTCTAAGTACACATTTTCCTAAATTTTACCTATACATATAATAAAAAAAACAGCATAAACCTTAATAAAATAAAGTTTTTTAATTTTTACAAAAAAACTAAACATATTTCATATAATACAGCTTTTTTTTAAGCATTTTCAAATAAAAATTATATTCACCAACATAGATAGCTATTTATAAAAAGCTTTTAAAATACCTTTATTTAAAAAGACTGAAAAGAAGCTTTAAATCAACAAAAAAGCTTTAAATCAACAAAAAAGCTTTAAATCAACATTTAAAAAACAGTATTTCACTTATTTAAAATTTTGTTTCATCAAAAAGAAGCTTTATTTTCAAAAAAAGCTTTTTAAAATAAAGCTGTTTTTACACAAAACAGCATTTCACTTATTTACATTTTTATTTCAAAAAAAGCTTTTTTTTCACCAAATACATTTTTTTCCAATATGTAATAAATTAAAAAAAATTTTTCCAAAATTGAAAAAAAAAATTAAATGTTAAAAAAAATATTTAAATATAGCTCTCTTGTTTTCTATAACAATGCTTTGCTTCATATTCCATATAAAAACATGGAAATGGAATTGAACATCATGGTTAAGATGTAATCATAATATGTTTAGGCTCAATCATATTATAGTTTTTTTTACAATCATAGCATGTAAGATCATATCAGCATTCATATCTTTAGATTATTATGTTAATATTGAGCTGGAATTATAGTATGGTTGTTCTCATTCATATTATGGTTGAACTACATTCTCATACTTCGCCAAACAAGTATGTATTTAAAAAAAATCCATAAATTTTAATTTAAGGATTTTTGCACAGGCTTTTTTTTATGCGAATTCAAATTTATGAAATTTTTAAATAAGCGATTTTTTTTAATTTTAGCAGATTTTAAAATTTTAGATTTTTTTTTAAATTCTAGTGACGAAAATTATATTTTACAATATGATTATATCATCTAGTGTTGAAAGTGACATTGAACCAATTCCAAAATGATGCAGACAATTATTCAGTGATTCATATTAAACATACATATTTACAGAATTTCCTTAAAAAAAGTTTTATCTTATTTTTTGGATCATTTTCTGTTTTTTCTGTAATGAATGAATTAATATTATATTATTTTTTAAATGGGATTTGTTTTTACAGTTTAAGTAAATGAAATGTTTTTTTAATTTAAATTTGAATTTATGCGGTTTTTCAGAATTTTGGAACGAATCATTAGCTTTTATATGAAGCTGGAGTATCGTTTTATGCGAATTCGATTTATGTGATTTTTTTTTTGAACACATCTATCGCATAAAATGAGACCTGAGTGTATTCGGTTGGCGATTCAATACTTTGGGATCTGATATATCCGAAATTTCGACATAAAATGGTATAAATTTGAAAGAACTCGTTTTTTATGTTGGAATAAAATCTGTAATATCTTTAAGAAAATAATACAAATATTGTACAATAAAATTAATTAAGTTTGTGTTTTTTCGGACATATTTTACCTTAAAAACTAACTATATTATAAAATGGTGATTTTCCATCAAGAAAAATAAAAACTTTGAATTAATGTAAAATTTGAACAGTTACAGACATCACAATAAAATTTGGAAGTAATATTGATCTAAATGTTTTCAAGTCAATGGCATCACTAATGTTGCCATTCTTTGTTTTCAAACATCGAAATTCCCAAAACGGGGAAAATGTGTTACAAAAGCTGAGTTTTTTTTTAGAAAATAGCCCACTTTGACGTTATTTACAGTAAGATAGTAAAAACGTTTTGTATGTATATAAATAATATATATGGCTATACAAATATGATGAGCTTTTGAGGATAGGTGCTTTGCGTTTTTAGAATTTTTTACTCAAACCTAAAATTTTGTTTCAAAATTGGCCAAGTTTGGATAGGGCTGTGGGGTACAATGTCCGCTTAAGTTAGTCAAGTTTTACTTTATACGATTTTGCATTAAGTTCTCTTTCCATATCGTAAAAAAATGTATATAGCCACGAAGAAAATTAGTTTTTTATAAAAGAAAAAATATGGGGACTTTTTTGGGAAAAAACTTAAAAAACACACGCATACAAAGTTGAAATATATAAAAAGATGCTTCAACTTTGGATGCGTGTAACTTTTTATAGGGACGAAATAATTGTTATCAGGTTGATTTTATTTTCTTTAGAATTTTATCGCAAATATTCGTCATATATAAAAAACAAATTTCGACCTTTCGTAGGCCCATCATATATAAAATACAAAAAAAAGATCGAGCAAAATTTTAAAAAAAAATTAAACTTAAATATCTCTTGAACTAAAAGAGATACCTACAGATAAAAGCATATTTTTGTAGATCTTCTCAAGGACTATCTACATTTTAAATTCCAGCTCATTCGGATCATAAATGGCTTTTTGGCGATTTTTTTTTAAATGTGTGACATTGAGGATCCATTCACTGATTCCCATTCCGAACACCTCAGCCGAGTAAATAATACAGCACAACATAGAAGTGTGGACTTGATCATACTATTTTAACAAAAGATCTTTGTTTTATCGTAAAAAAATAGTAAAAACGAAAATTGTTAAAGTACAAAGTGATCTTTATGTGCTATTTAGAGTGACTAGACACGTTCAGAATGCATTGATATGTTCTGAAGAGTTGTTCAACTTTACCGTAGCTACAACTTTCCTAAATATTGTTAGTGAAAAATTAGGAAACCTGGAAGTTATTCTAAAAAAAGTAAAAAAAAAAATTTTCTTCCTATATTTTTTCAACAAAAGTGCACGAAAAAGCTATTTTTTGGAAAAAAATTTTAACAAAATTTATTTGGCGGAATCTTAGCTATATTATTGCCATATAAAGATGAGCCGTAGCACAAAGTCTGAATTAGCTGTTAACCAAAAACTGATGACACTTTTTTGAGAGGCCCAACTGATTTTCAGAAACTTTGTGGGAACATAAAAAAAATCGGTCACCGAAATGCACAAACTGAGTATAGGGTTTTATTACCCTTTGGTAGTAGAGTCGAACCTATGTAGTCATGGTCGTGTGTTTTTTTCACTGTTGCACTGTGTATTTGGCCGAAAATATTTAGTTTTGTATTTTCAATTTAAAAATCAATTATTATTGGACATGTAAAAGATATTGTTTTGAAACTTTTTTCGTATGATTTTTTTTTATATTTATTGTTTAACTAACGGGCAAATTTTTAATGAAATTTATCATAAATTGTGTTTAATATTGTGAAAAAACCGGGAAAAGGTATTTTGGAATTTTCAAATGCATATAACTCGCTATCTATAAAAGATAAACAGTACACGCCTGCATGTTTTATAGACCTAATCTAGTTCTTCAAAAATATTCTTTGGATAAACCACAAAAAATTCACAGGCGCTTAATAATATATCTGAGGTGCCTTACAGCTTCGGTCCTGAGGGGTCTCTGGTGTCCATTGTCAAAACTTTAACAGGAATACTCCTGTGCTACATCTATGTCATTCAAATTGCATGTCAATCGGAGCTAGTTAGAAATATCAGTTTTATATTTAAAATATTTTGATTCGGCCCCACATTGCAATATAAAAACAATGTCTATACGTTATCTAATTCTTATGTTTTTTAAAATATTTATTTCCATATTTTTCAGCCACACTATGTTGCAGTTTCTTTTGCTTTAATAAAATCAATGACAAATTTCCAAATTAGTTTTATGTATTTCTCAAAAACTCAAAAGATATGAAAACAATTTCCTTTCCATGAATACAAAAAAAAACAGAATAAAATCATCCCACAAACATTCCATTCCATTCCAATTTGGTTTATGGTCAGACATCTCTTCCAAGTGCTAAGACTATTCTTATATTTAAATAGTTCCCAACATAGTTAAAGAAAAACGTGTGCAATCGACAAAAAACCAAAACGAAAAAATACTCGTGTTTAGAAAATTCAAATCACATTTTGATGCTGACTGCTACTGCAACACAATTTTCCAAGATGCATACGAGGAGAATGAATTTTCAAACAGCCAAACAAAAACAGAAAAAAAAACACATATTTTGCACTCATTGTCAGTCAGAGGCCAGTATTTCTATAAAATCCAACATATGCCAACAAACCAAAACAAAACACAAGGCAGGAAGACTCAGTCAACACCAGGAACTGCTCAGACTAGACATAGAAAAAGATACAGCAGGCGGATGGACGGACGGACGGATGGACGGACCGGAGCTAGAGCGACAGCCATGGCTGGTTGATATGCATTCAAACAAATAAAACTCACCCTCACACCCAATATTAAAATCATTCAGAACAAAAGGTATGTCGTGACCCCAACGTGAATGCGTTTTATGCGATTTAAATGTTGCCAAATAGTCGCGAACTCTTTATTATTATTATTGTTGTTTTTGTTGTTTGCTTTGAATTGTTTCATATACATAAAGAGAGACAGACAGACGGACAGACAGTCATATGTACCTACCTAGTACATACATACATATATATAGTAAGTATATTCTGTGGTTGTTTTTGTTGTCATTGTTAAACGGTGGCTGGCTGTTTTGCCTTAAAAATCCCCAAAAAAAAGTTGAACAAAAAAAAGAGTTAAAGAGTTAAGCCAGGATTAAACAGCAGACCAGATTTAACATAGTTTATGTTGAATGTTTTTGTTGTTAGTTGCAGCTACAAAAAGTTAACACAAAACAGAGCAGCAGCTCTTCCAAAACTAACAGCAACAAAAAGTATTGTAAAATGTATGAAACTCAACAATACTATTCCTTTTTTTTTGTCTTTTCTTCAGTTTTTGGTGGTTTTTATATTTAAGCCAGAAAACCCTGAAAAACTGATGTATGTTTGTATGATTGTTGGGCAAAAGCATTTAAAAATCTACAAATATATTGTACAATAATGTACATAGTAGTAGTAAGTAGAATGAAGTACATTATACAAACAAATAAAAAACAATCATACTCATTCGTACATACATACATTATTTGTACAAACAAACATAATATTGCAGAACACATTCGTTTGCAGTATAAACTCTACTGCCATAATGCACATCTCGACCTTTTTTCTCATTTTTATTCTGAAATAATACCAAAAAAACAAAAAAAAAAAACAGAACTGAAACAACATTTGCTAAGAAATTGTTGTGGCAGAGTTAAAACGCCACAACAGCAATCATATTAACAGCACCAGCCACACAATTAACCCTTTAAAGAGATAAAAGGACCACTTGATATTAAAGAATTTATTCCGTTTTCTATGTGCACAGAAAAAATTATATTTCAATTCAAACAATTATCCCATATTGAACTGGTTTCAATTATTTCATAATTAAATCAAGTATTCATTTGCTCAAAAACTAAATTTCTTGATATTTTCTATTGAATTAGATTATTTTGACAATTGAATATACAATTTTCGTTATTGGTTGAATTTCAAATACAAAAATTATTGAATAGATAATTTTCGCAATTGAAACACAAAAAATAACAAAAATGTGTTTTCAATTACGAAAATTATCTATTCAATAATTTTTGTATTTGAAATTCAACCAATAACGAAAATTGTATATTCAATTGTCAAAATAATCAAATTCAAAACTCAAAATTCAATAGAAAATATCAAGAAATTTTGTTTTTGAGTAAATGAATACTTGATTTAATTATGAAATAATTGAAACCAGTTCAATATGTGACAAATATTTGAATTGAAAAGGTTTAAGAAATAGTTTTTTCTGTGTGGGAAAATATGTTGCACTTTTTCTGCCCTCTTTTCAAAAAAAAAAGCTTATATGTCAACCGCAGCCACTATAATTAAACAGTGCCATCTTCATTTGAGTAGCCTCGATTGTTCTAAATGGACAAAACTAGAATACTCGAATTCTAGAGCTTTCCAGGTTAATGTTAGCAGCTTAAACATTTAGTGTTTACATACTTACAAACAGTGCTAATAACTGCATACTAACAACATTGTTGATAAAAAGTTTCTACTGATGGACACAAGATGAATGTTGCCGGCAGTCGTTACAGACCGTTAAATTCAAATCGCTATTGCAAATTCGTAACAATATATTAAAGTGGCTTATAAATATGTATATATATTGGGTGTATGACTTAAAAATGCGGAATTTTTAAAATTTTTTTAGCTTTTTTTTGAAATATTTGTAAAATATAAATTTATTTATTTCTGGCAATATTTGGTTTCCGAGTCAAAAGAACTGCTCATGCAAGAACGAATCAAGCCTATATTGGATACTCTGTTCCAAAGTGAAGTGTATCCCAGAGAAATCGTTCTGCATCGGTGGAAGCAAATAGTAGTTGGACGAGGCATGGTCTGGACTATAAAGTGGGCAAGGCAAGATTTCTCAAACACTTCATTCTAAATACTTTTTAACAGGTATTGCAACATGAGGCCTTCCGTTTTCATAATGTAATATTACGGTTTCATGTATGGCCACATATTCTGAGCGTTTTTCTGCCAATGCTCGATACAGGTTGCCTTTGATGGTCTGGTCAGTTTTCAGCAGTTCATAACCCTTTTGCTCCTACCAAATACAGAGAATTACCTTAGCGCCATGGATATATGATTTTGAAGTCGATCGTATGTGAATGATCTCTTACGCTTCGGTTTATTGTAATGGATCTATTTTTAATCGCAAGTAATGATTCGGAGCAAAAATGATTTTCTTTTATAGCGGTTATATCTTATTTCGGAAATGCAAAATCGTCTTACAAGGTCTCTTGGCTTCAATTCGTATGATACTCAATTTCTATGCTTCAGGAAGAATCCTGCTGCTCGCAAACGTTTTGAAATTGCTGCTTGAGTAGCTCCCAATGATTTTGTAAGCTCTTGTTGAGTTTTACAACAATATTCTTGAAGTAATGCCTCTAATTCTTGGTCTTTAAAATTTTTTGGCTGGCCTGGGAGATCTTTATCAACTGAACCGAACAAAACATATCTCGCATTTTGAACCGGATGGAACACATTCACCATAAGCTTTGCACAGAAAAAATTATTTCTTAAACCGTTTCAATTCAAATATTTGTCACATATTGAACTGGTTTCAATTATTTCATAATTAAATCAAGTATTCATTTGCTCAAAAACAAAATTTCTTGATAAATTCTATTGAATTTTAAGTTTTGAATTTATTTTGACAATTAAATATACAATTTTCGTTATTGGATGAATTTCAAATACAAAAATTATTGAATAGATAATTTTCGTAATTGAAAACACATTTTTGTTATTTTTTGTGTTTCAATATGGGATAAATGTTTGAATTGAAATATAATTTTTTCTGTGTGGTGAGCAATCGGTGTGCTTCAGCTACACTTTTTTTTAAAAACAAAATTTCCCACATACGACGACTCGTTGGTACAGAATTCGACATTTTCGAAGCAAAAAAAAAATTTGTTGTTTACACTATAATGTGGGAATAAATGACAGATATGTATCCTTCAAAATGACATATAAAATAATTCTTCAATTGGTTGTGTTGATATAATTCTCATACAGTTTATTTTCTTTTTGCTTAAGTATACTGACTTCTCATATAACCTAGCGTGATGTTAATTGTCACTTTAGTGTATCTAAGTAACCTAGAGTGTAGTCACTTTAAACGTTTATTTTGTACTGCACTTTAGAAAGTAGATACTTTACACCACCAGAAGTAATCTATTGGAGAATTGTCGGAGAAAGGTTTGTTTGCAATTTGAGGTCAATTAGCTTCCGCTTAGCATTCGTTCATATTAAAATAACTAAATAGTTATCAAGTAAACAATTAAGTAGCGATTAAGTTAACTGACTCTATGTAAACTAAATGTGTATCCAATGCTTTGACTACTTTAGACCAGCTATCAAACAGTCTCATTGCACGCAGAGAAAAAATGTAGTTGTGCACTGTAACCATTTCTATATTGTTACAAGTTTTTTAACAATATTATAGTCACAGTAACAATTTACATGATTGTATCAACCATATATATGGTTACAGTAAACAAGTATATGTTTGTGACAACCATTTACATGATGAAGGACTTACCATATTATGTTGCTCTCGGCTTATGGGTATCATAATCTGAGAACAACATATTTCGATAAAATTATTCATCATGAATATGGTTGTCACAAACATATATTTGTTTACTGTAACCATATATATGGTTGATACAATCATGTGAATCGTAAAATTAACCATATTATGGTTAACACACTCATGTAAATTGTTACTGTGACTATAATATTATTAAAAAACTTGTAACAATATAGAAATGGTTACAGTAAACATGCACAACTATATTTTTTCTGTGAGTGTGTAGTCCAAAAGGGTCAATTGACCGGCTGCTTGGGACATGCACGTGTTATAACAAAAAAAACATCAGATTTCTGTTATAATTTCGTCCTGAAATAAGTAATTATGGTACAGTCTAAAAGTGCTATAAATTTACGTTATAATCTGAATAATCAGGACTTTTCGTTGTATGAATTTGTTGGTAAAAATAATGGGCATTTTAATGGACGATAAGAGAGGCGGAATATTTGATTCGGTTTCGACTTGAATTTACTTCCATATTATTCTTGAGTATACTTGTTATACTAATCAATATTGCTCATACGCTGAGATGATAAATGCGAGAAATACAAAAGTAACTGAGATAAAACACAATCAGACAAAATGTTTTTATTCGAAATTTTTGCAAGAATTAGACTCGATTTTTTTTGTTTATATTTCATTAGCTTAGTGTGCAAAAGTGTTAAGTCATCTTTATGAAAAATTGCAATTTAATTACAAAATATTAGATTGAATAAAAATACGCTGACTGTTTAAAAATCAATTATTTCGTGTTTTCTCTTTGTTATGCTGTGGTATGCAAATGTCCTAAGTCCATTTTTTAAATTGCAAAATTATTATCTCAGTTATATGGAATTGAGTATAACAACGTTATTAAATATATAATAGTGCCAAACATGTTTTAATTACTTGTTAATTTTAACCACAAAATGTTAATCATAATTTTTTTTAAAGGAATTATTAGATAATTATGAAATTTATTATCGAAAACGATGTTTTTGAAAAGAAATTTAGTGACAATAGGGACTTTAAATGAAACGTAGAAATAAATTGTATAAGAAAACGAGCTAAGTCCACTAAAAAAATTCAAAATATGTAATAGAAAATGAGTTAAGACCCAAAAAAGGACTTCTGACTTGCTAAAGCACTTCTCCTAAACTGTGATTATTAACATTATAAATCATATCAAAAACCTAATAAACTGCCTTCAGGATTTTTCTGTAAAATTTGTAAAAAAGGTAGTTATCACTTTTACACACTAAGCTAACGATATATAATTAAGAAAAGATAGTCGGCGTTAAAAAGTCAATTGACATCGCCAAATTGAGAAACTCCAGGTCTGGAAAATTATGTTTTATGGATGGATTGGATTGTTTTTGATAATTTTCTATAATATAATGTTTTAAAGAACTTTCTCAGGCTCCGTTTACAGCCAGTAGTAGACACATTTTTAGTGTGAAAATAAAACCTACTTAAGTGTCTTAAGAATACAGTGAAAAGCTGTTCAGCTGTCCAAGGGTTAATAAATATGCTGTTGTAGTATTCTTTTTTTTGTTTTGTTTAACTGAAAATGCCAAAAATTGTATTACAGAAGAAGCCCTTTCTTCTACTTCAATGTGTTTTTCTCGATTTTTTTTTGGTTGGATTTTTTCACCATAGTAACACACAACCAACAACGCAGCAGAAGAAACAAAAAACTAAATAAAAAAAACGCCACATACAATCCAAAAAAATAAATAAAAAAAATAATCATACAATACATACCTATAGAAACTTAAAATAAACGTATGTTTGGATGTCTGTCTATCTATCTGTTTATTTGCAATATGTATGATTACGTATAAAATTCTGGTACTATGGACCAAAAAATACGTTATTCGTATTTTCGTCCTCGCGTATTTTTTAGTTTTATGTTGTTGGTGGATTTTTTTCTTATATTCGTTCGTTTGTTTGTTTATTTGTTTATTTTTTTTTGTTGTGGTTGATGCATTTGCATACAATAAGGAAAAGGTACACAGCATGTTATCTTTCTATGACCTACACCAATATTTCTGAGAATGATGTGTCTGTCCAGTATCTGTTTCGATTTGGAATCATCGTTGTTGTCGTCGTCCATCGTATTTGTTGAATAACTTGACGCTTTAATATCAGCACAACCAGACAAACATACAGACAGGCGGACTAACAAAAAAAAAAAAAAAAAATTACAATGTGGAGTGGATAGTGCAGAGAAATAGTTACACTCATAGAAAGAAGGTGGACAAGCGAATTGTTTTCATAAAAATCTTCCAGGATAATTTTCGAAGATAAAAAGCCTCTATATATAATATTCAAACTCTTTAAAACATTTTTGTTATGTATTACACTGCAGATCTATAGTTGTTTCAAATTAATAAATCTTTGGGAAATACAATCGTCAAAAAAGTACGATGTATTTTCAAAGAAATTTTGATGCCAATATTCCAAAAAAAAAGTCAAACATTAAAAATTTTATTAAAAATTAAAAAAATAGAATTTATGAAAAATCAAAGAATTGTTAAAAAAAGTCAAAATTTATTGAAAAAAATTAAATTAAAAAATACCAACAAAAGTAGTTTTTGAAAAATTCGAAATTTTGCAAAAATATGCACAAAAATCTTGCGGATTAAGAGCTAAAAAAAGTACCCAAAAAGTACTTTTTGAAAAATAGAGAAATTATATAGAAAAATTAATAATAATTCAAAGAACTTGGCCAATTGCTAGAAATTTAATGAAAACAATTTACAAAATTATATTAAAACTTTCTGAAAATTTAAAAGTAATTTTTATAAAAATTATTCAAATTCAAAGAATTTTTGTATTAGCTAAATTTCAGAAAATTTTTCAATATGAAAAAACAAAATTAAATATATTTAAAAAAGTACCAAACTTTTAATAAAACTCAAAATTTTTTAAAAATATGTAAAAAAATCTTGAAAAACAAAAATTTTTTCAAAATTGTATGAAAAAATTATAAATTTCAGAAAAAAGTACCGAAATTATTTGTGAATAGGTATAAAAAATCTTGAGAAACAAAATAATATTAAAAAAAATTTAGTGCTAAATAAATAAAAAAAACCACCCAGAAATTTTATCAAAACAAAATTGAGGATTATTTTAAAAAGTTCCAAAAAAGTACTTTTTGAAAAACTCAAAAAGTATTTCTTTGAAATACTAAAAATGTTGAAAAAAATATAAAAACAAAATCTTACGAATTAAGAGAAAAAAGTGCTAAATAAAAAAGTACCCAAAAAGTACTTTTTGAAAAATAGAGTCAACATTCAAAGAAAATAAAAAAAGCACCAAAAAATGTAATAGAAAAATTATGATAAAATTTAATTTCAAAGAACTTGGCCAATTTCAGGAAATTTTATAAAAAAAGTCAATGAAAAATGCAATATTTTTTATTTAAAAATCTTTAGAAATAAAAGAAATTAACAAGTTTAGTGTAAAACAAGTAAGAGAGCTATATTCGGATGTGCCGAATCTTATATACCCTTCACCAAATTATACTTTAAAATAAATTTTTTTAAATATTTTTAGGTAAACAAAATTAATTTTTTTTTAATTGTTTTTCAAATTTTTTTTTTTTTGAAATTGTTTTTTATTTTTTTTTAAAAAAAGTTTTTTCCAAATTTTATTAAAAAATTTTTTTTTTCACAAAAAAAATTATGACAAAAAAAATTTTTTGATGAAAAAACAATTCGGGTTAAAAAATATTTTTCCCGATTTTGACCCATTGTAGGTCCAACTTACTATAGCCTTATCTACATCTTTTTGAAATATCTACCATTAGATATCAATATTGTCTATATTAATGACTTATTAATTCAGATATAGATCAAAAATAGGTAAAAAATCGAGGTTGTCCCGGTTTTTTGCTCATATCTCCGTTATTTATGGACCGATTTTGCTGATTTTAAATAGCAAACTTCTCGAAAGCATGTCTGACAGAATTATTGAAGATTTGGATCCCGATGATATCTAGGGTCTTCAGAAAATTGATTTCAACAGACAGACGGACAGACAGACAGACGGACATGGCTTAATCGACTCCGCTATCTATAAGGATCCAGAATATATATACTTTATAGGGTCGGAAATGAAAAATATAGAAATTACAAACGGAATGACAAACTTATATATACCCTTTTCACGAAGGTGAAGGGTATAATAAAAACGTAAATACGTTTTGAAAAATCAAGAAATTTTTTAAAAATTAATTTAAATTGAACTACCAAAAAATACTTTTTAAAAAAACTTGAATTTTTTTTAAAAAAAATAGTAAATTTAAGGAAAATTTCATTTGAAAAAGTAAACAACGGAAAATTTAAAACAATAAAAATAAAAACAGAACCAAAAAATACTTTTTGTAATCAAGAATTTTTTAAAAATTAATTTAAATTGAAAGTACTCTACAAAATTTTAAATAAAAAAATACCAAAAAAGTACTTTTTTTTAATTTTAATACCATTTAATTTTAATAAAGTAATATTTTATAATTATTCTTAAAAAAAAAACTAATTTAACTAATCATAACCAAAGGTTTCTGAGTGTATTTTATAAATGGTCATAATATTGCTGCTTAAATATTCAAAGCAAAAACAAACCAAAAAAAATACTTAACTTTAGTTTAGCTTTTAATGTCACAGTTTTCAATTGTTATTAAGATGCTGATCTTTATATATTTTATTCAAAATTAATTTAAAATACAAATGGACATAAATGCTCAAAAACAATTTAAGGCACTTAAAGCACAACTAAAATATATGTATGTAAATATAACTAACTATTGGCTGACCAATATATAGTACAAATATTATTGATTATTTAGTCATTTAGAATTGGGTCGTTGTTTTTTTTGCAGCCCTATCACCCCTGTCTTTCTATACCCCTGGCTGCAGACAAATAATGATGAGTTTAGGAAATGTTGCAACAACATTTTATATTTAATATTTTCCCACGATAGAGAGCTTTGATCGTGCTTAAATTGATATTTTATAGATTTAAGGAAAACGCTGCCTGCAGCGACCAGCGTTTTTTTTTTTCATTGTTATTGTTGTGGCTAGAAAGAACCACCACTACCAAGCAGAAATTTTCATATTCTAAAAAAAAGTATTAAAACCATTGAAAGTAAATGGTTAAGGGGAAAGCGGCAAGGAAATCAACATACATATAGATGGAAAATCAAAAACAAAATTTAAAAAATCAGAACATAACTACAACTAACTGATACTGATACACTACATTCTAATAAAATGCTCCACAAACAAACAAAAAAAAAACAAGAAATTGGAAATGTTCTCTAGCTGCAGGACAGATTTTTATGTTAGACAACGGCTACAACAACAAAAATTATATCCACAGCGATAAGAGTATAAAGATTTAGCTTTCATTCTACTATTTTTTTTAGATGATGATCATGATGATGATCTTCTTGATCGTTGCCCATGATGATGATAATCAAGTTTCTTTGGGACTTAATAGTCCTGTACCATAAAATGTTTACCATAATGTTTTACTTCTCCTTTAGGGCAATACATCATTTGTTCGAGATGTTGGGGTTCTTGTTTTATGGTTTATCTTTTCTTTTTTGTTGTAACGCATGTCATGTTGATTTAATTGTTTTCTATTAAAACTATTGACAGATTTAATTATAAAACAAGCAATTGATACAAATTGCGATTAATTTTAGTCGTTAATGTTTTCATGTTTGTTGTTCTTAACCACAGATTTGAGTGTTAACAAGTTATTGCTGAGTAATTTTATGCTTGAAGGTATTGAATGGTTTTTGTTTAAAATTTATTCTATGGATGTTTGTTATTATGCAAGGAATGTAAAAAAAGTTATTTTATTCATTCAAAATGTTTTATTTATTTGTTAAATATGCTATTAAGATAATTCCCTGATTTTGTTGCTACAGAAAATTGTGTATAACAGTTTTTTCCGTACAAAATGTTTTGTATAACACTTTGTATAACTGTTTTTTCCTCTATAACACATTCAGTATAACTGTTTTTTGTTATAGAAAATACTCAATAAAACAGTTTTTTATAGAACATTTTCTGTATAACAGTTTTTGTTTATAGAACATTTTGTGTATAACAAAATTTTCGATTTTTTTTTTCAGATTTTAAGCTTTTATTTTGAAACATTTGTACAATAAAAATTTATTCAAAGTATTGGCCATTGCTAGCTATGACATTTTCCCATCTTTCTGGCAACATAGCAAAACGAACAGCTCATCTTTTGAAGCCAAGAACGAATCAAGCCAATTTCGTATACTCTGTTCCAAAGTGAAGCGTCAACAAATCGATCGAAACAAATAGTAGTCGGAAGGGGAACGATCTGGACTACAAAACGGGTGAGGCAAATCTTCCCAACCACTTCATTCTAAATACTTTTTAACAACCGATTCAAACGAATCGGTTGATTTCGGTACAGGTTCTGGTCTGGTCAGATTTCATCAATCCACAAAATTCAGAACATTACCTTAGCGCCACGGATATTTGGCTTTGGTGTCGATTCGTCTGGTTAGCCGGGCATCACGTACGATCCCTTACGCTTCGGGTTATCGTAAGTAATGATTCGGTGCAAAACTGATTTACTTTATTAGGAGTTCTAACATAATTTCAAGGTCTTTGAGCTTCAATTTGTATGTTACCCAACTTCCCTGCATTTGGATGAATCCTGCAGCCCACAAACGTTTTCAAATTGCTGCTTGAGTAGCTCCCAATGATTTTACAAGCTCTTGTTGAGTTTTACAACAATCTTCATAGTGTAATGTCTGCAATTCTTGATCTTTGTCTTCCGTGTCAAAATCACCACTTCTGAACCGCACAAATCAACCGCAACACATTCAGCATTAGCTTCGGTGAGCAATCGCAGTGCTTCAGTGGCAATTTTTTCAAATTAAAAAAGTAAAGCAAAACTTCCCGCATATGACGCTTTGTTGCCATAAAATTCTACAATTTCGAAGCAAAAAAAAACTTTGTTGTTTACACTATAATGGTCAAAATGACGAAATTGACACTGTCAAGAGGGGCACCCAGTGGCTTAAACTAATTCAATTCGGGTACGCTGAATTCAGTGGTGCTAACCATTTTTTTTAGGTTAGCTCGTATTTTCGAGATATGCCGTTATTTCGAAAATGGAGGAGGTTGCATTTTTAAATTTTTAGCTTTTAAAACGGCATTAAAAATTAAAAAATGCATATACGAAGTTACAAATAAAATAAGCTCGAAATAATTAAATTCTGTCCACAACTTTTCATTTTATTCACAAAAAATAATACAAATATCCCCTAATATTTTATCAAAATACATAACTCGTAGTAATTAGCTACATCATGCTGTGCACAGAGTTATAGACAAAAAAGAGGGAAATAAATATAAACCATTAGTCCGATTTGAATGATTACAGCGGGTCCAAATATTTCCCGATTTGCTAATTTTTTCTTTTATTGGACTAACTACAAATGTATATGTCAAACAAAAAAGAATTGTTTACAAATCGTGACTGACTCAAAGTTGCATTTGAATTTAAAAATTAAGAGCGTATATGCATTTTCCAATTTTTAATGCCGTTTTAAAAACCAAAAATTTCGAAATTTTTCTAAAAAAAAATTTATATTTGACTGCGAAGATTAAAAACATGTCAAGCCTAACTTAAAGGTAATTTTGTTGCGGAATTTCGGTTTTTTGAGTTTGTTCAATAAAATAAACCGTTTTTGAGTCACACGAATATATTTTGTGCAACCTCCTCCATTTTCGAAATAACGGTATATCTCGAAAATACGAGCTAACCTAAAAAAGCGTACCCGAATTGGCTTAATCCACCGGGTGCCCCGCTTGACAGTTTTTTCAACTAGCACAGTGTTATTAAAAACAAAAACCGTGTTCAAAAGATACGTCATGTTAAAAATTACTTTTGCAGCAATCCGACTTACCTTTTATTTTAAAAACGTGTAAAAATCTTTTTGTTCGACTGAATGTTCAGACTAAATTAAACGTCTGTGAGTTTTTTTTTTATAAAGAACGCTTTTGGATTAGTTTTAAATTCTGAGTTATTCGGCGATCATACTATTTTGTATAAGATTTATTTTCAAAGTCTTAGGAAAAACCTCTCGTATCCAAGAGCAGCACTATGCCCTGAATATTTCCTATTCAAATTGGTTACATAAATTGCTAAAACATTGGAAAAACAGCCCTCCGATAACACAAACCTCCAATTACTCGAATATCTTCAAACATCGGATTATGAAGAAAGTAAAAAATTTTAAATTTAAATATTCTATTTTGTACTTGTCCAAAAATATTTGATAAATTTTTAGTGAAAAGCCCAGGCACAAATCTTATCCCTTGGAACTACTAGTATTTAAAGAATCAAGATAAAACAATAGAACCATGAGCAAATAAAATAATTAATATTACTCATACGTCACAGTGAGCGAAATAAATACATTTACATTAGAGTGACAGACGATTTTCAAAGAGTGTCGTGTGGAATATTGTGACACTAGGCCTAAAAGTTAAGTGCTGAAAATTTTAGCCAAATCGGACAATTATTTCTAGACGAGCATCATCGAGGTCAAAGTTCAGTTATATGCAAAATTTTACTATTTATATGAAATAAATAGGTGAAACTCGTTAACATTCTGCATTATTTTCTAGAAATATGTAGATTTATTTATGTTAATGAATATTACATTAAAAAACAATTTTGGAAATTAACCCTGTATCTCCAAAAACCAAAACGCCAAAATTCGAAAAAATGCAAATTTTTCAGTTTTTGTAAAAATTTTGCTACTAAATAAATACTTTTGCAATTGAATGCAAAATAATCGTACACATTACGATTATTTTGCAATTATCGTAATTATCGTTGTAATGAGATATAAATGACAAAATTTGGTTAAAAAATTATTACAAATTCGCCAGACCATTAACGTGCCTCAGGCCACTTGAACTAGAAATTTAGGAAACAAAAAAATTATCATATTTCGAGAAAAATTAAAATAAAAGCTAATTTTTATTTAAAATATATCCATATTTACTTGTGTATGAGTTTTTGTCTTCGTAGGATACCGTTAACCTATTCGCAGGTATGACCAAAAAAAATTATTTTTTAAAAATTTTGTTAAACAAATTTCAGAATTTTTTGATCATCACATTGGGATTTATTGAGATCATAATAGGGAATAAAAAAAAAAGAAAAATTATGTCAATACCTTTTACAGTTTTTCCGTAACTGCGATTTAAATTTTGCCATTTTCAAGAAAAACTAATTTTTTGTCCATATTTTGGCAAATCAGCTCAATTTCCTTACTGTTAAAAATTGTAAGTAAAACCTATTCATAATATTATAGTTTTGGTAATTTTAAATATGGTGAAAGTTTTACTAAAATCGGAAAACGTTAACCTTTAAATCGTGAAGGTCAAAGGTCAAATTTTTCAATATTTGGAATTTCTAATGAAAAGATAGCGAAATGTTATATATTTTTGGGCCGATTTTAATGAAACTTGAGGAAAATATAACATAAAGTCCAGAATTTGAAATAACAGAACAAAAATGGAAATTAACCCTTAGCAGCACTTGGGGTCCAAATGACCCTCAACTTTTAAAATCACAAAAAACACAGCCATTTTTGACCCCAAGTGCTCTTAAAGGTTAAAATCCATTTTTGCACTGTTGTAAATGTTAGACCCCAATGTATATTTTCCTCATGTTTCATTAAAATCGGCCCAAAAATATATAACATTTCGCTATATATAACATTTCGCTTTTGCGAAATATCTTCAATCTTCTATCTTTTATCTTTTTTCTTCTATCTTCTATCTTCTATCTTCTATCTTCTATCTTCTATCTTCTATCTTCTATCTTCTATCTTCTATCTTCTATCTTCTATCTTCTATCTTCTATCTTCTATCTTCTATCTTCTATCTTCTATCTTCTATCTTCTATCTTCTATCTTCTATCTTCTATCTTCTATCTTCTATCTTCTATCTTCTATCTTCTATCTTCTATCTTCTATCTTCTATCTTCTATCTTCTATCTTCTATCTTCTATCTTCTATCTTCTATCTTCTATCTTCTATCTTCTATCTTCTATCTTCTATCTTCTATCTTCTATCTTCTATCTTCTATCTTCTATCTTCTATCTTATATCTTCTATCTTCTATCTTCTATCTTCTATCTTCTATCTTCTATCTTCTATCTTCTATCTTCTATCTTCTATCTTCTATCTTCTATCTTCTATCTTCTATCTTATATCTTCTTTCTTCTATCTTCTATCTTCTATATTCTATATTCTATCTTCTATCTTCTATCTTCTATCTTCTATATTCTATATTCTATCTTCTATCTTCTATCTTTTATATTCTATCTTCTATATTCTATCTTCTATCTTCTATCTTCTATCTTCTATCTTCTATCTTCTATCTTCTATCTTCTATCTTCTATCTTCTATCTTCTATCTTCTATCTTCTATCTTCTATCTTCTATCTTCTATCTTCTATCTTCTATCTTCTATCTTCTATCTTCTATCTTCTATCTTCTATCTTCTATCTTCTATCTTCTATCTTCTATCTTCTATCTTCTATCTTCTATCTTCTATCTTCTATCTTCTATCTTCTATCTTCTATCTTCTATCTTCTATCTTCTATCTTCTATCTTCTATCTTCTATCTTCTATCTTCTTTCTTCTATCTTCTATCTTCTATCTTCTATCTTCTATCTTCTATATTCTATCTTCTATCTTCTATATTCTATCTTCTATCTTCTATCTTCTATATTCTATCTTCTATCTTCTATCTTCTATCTTCTATCTTCTATCTTCTATCTTCTATCTTCTATCTTCTATCTTCTATCTTCTATCTTCTATCTTCTATCTTCTATCTTCTATCTTCTATCTTCTATCTTCTATCTTCTATCTTCTATCTTCTATCTTCTATCTTCTATCTTCTATCATCTATCTTCTATCTTCTATCTTCTATCTTCTATCTCCTATCTTCTACCTTCTATCTCCTATCTCCTGTCTTCTATCTTCTATCTTCTATCTCCTATCTCCTATCTTCTATCTACTATCTTCTATCCTATATATTTTATCATCTATCTTCTTACGTATGTCGCCGCATCACGCTCAAACGCGTCGACCGGCGACCTTATAGGTCCTATAAGGTTTATTTTAGGTTTGATTGAAACCTAAAATCGCATGTGTGCGATAAATAAATTTCAAGATGCCATAAATTCATAGCATACTTTATACAAATATTTTTGAATTCAATTATTTTGTTCACAAATCTTTTTTAAATATTTTTATAGCTATATATCGATACTTTATTCAAAATTTTAATAAAAATATATGATAACTTGTCCAAGTTATTAAGTTTATTTAAATAACAGTCCACTATTTAATTTTTCACAATTATTTATAAATCTAGAACCCAAACTTACCCAATTCCGGTTGAAAATGGCGTTAAAATTTCATCACTCTCTTAACTCACCTCAATTCAAAATTTCAAATAAATCACCCACCATACTAGTTCAATATTTTCTTTACAAAATAAATAAAATTAAATTTTATTTGTTATTTCTTGAGTTAATTTGAATTAATTAAAAATTAATAATAAACATATTTATACAAAATTTAAAAAATAATAAAGAAGATACATAATATAAAATAAAATATTTTAAAAATTAATAATACATTTATTTAAATAATATTTATAATATAAAATAACTAAATATAATTAATTAGACATACCAGGTATGTTGGTTATTGCTTTTTTTCTGTATGTTTCTATATGTAAAATTTGTTCAGTTTTGTTTATTTATTTAAAATAAAAATTCTAATATTTTAAAATATTTTTTTCTTTTTGCAAGACTAAAGCAATTTTTATGTATGTTGTGTTAAACTTAAGCATTGTACTTCTTATCTAAAATGAATATTCATAGTTTATGGTATATTCATTTAGTTTATAAAAACAAATTGCACTATTTTTCCATTTAAAAGCTAATTTATGTGCTAGATGCCATAAAAATAAAAATAAATTACAATTATTTTTTTTTGTGTTTTTTTTTCAATTTACATTTGTTTTATTTTTGTTACAGTAAAGTTTCATTAAAATGAACTGGCCAGAGTCCAAAGAGTCAAGGGAGTAATTTTCTAAATTTAAGAGTAAGTTTTTTAAAGAAAATTTTTTAAATTTGCAAAATTTTTGTATAGTATTGTTTAAATGTACCAGACATTCATAATTAGTTGGTAAGTTTTCGATTTTATATAAAATTGTTTATAGATTTATTAACTTTTGTAACCTGCACTTCCGATTAGTTTGATTTTTTTTATCTATTGATTTGAATTTTGGGTTTTTGTACATAAATTTATGAAACAATTGAATTCTGTTTTAATTAAGCCATGTTTTCAAGACGAATGTAAATCTTTTTCTGACTTGACTTTAAACTGTTTCAGTGACCCTCATGATGATTTTCGGAATCTGTAAAGAAAAATAAATGAAATTATAAATTTTGAGCAACACTTGGAAACAAATTAATGTAAGACTTCATTAAGTATATAAATATATATTCTGGGTTCGTGTGGGGTCTTGGCTATAACCCTCTATATGTTTGTTAGTCCGTGGAAATCCATATCATGATAAAATTTTTAAACTGAAATCAATAATTTTCACTCAATATGTTTGTCATTATCCTGATTTGGGATTAAAAATCAGCAAAGGTTTCAAAATGTTTGGAACATTTCCGAAGTCGATATAGCCATGTCCGTCTGTATGTTGAAATCAACTTTCCGTAGCCCCCAAATAACTTGCATACATGATTCATACATCAATATATCGGGAATTCTTCCGGCTCGGTTGCTATTTAAAATCGACAAAATCGGCCCACAAATGGCTGAGATATAAGGAAAAAACCGGGACACCCTAGATTTTTGGCATATTTTTTATCTATATCTGGATTACTAAGTCATTAATATAGACAATATGGATATCTAATGATAGATATTTCAAAGTCCATTGCAACGATGTACATAAGGCTATAGTAAGTTGGTCCTACAATGGGTCAAAATCGGAAAAATATTTTTTAACCCGAATTTTTTTTTCATCAAAAAAATTCTTTTTCCAAATTTTTTTTTTAAAATTAAAAAAAATTGGAAAAACCTTTAAAAAAAAAATTAAAAAACAATTTGGAAAAAAAAATTTTAATTTTGTTTAAATAAAAATATTTAAAAACAAGTACGAAAGTATGGTCGGTCAAGCCCGAACATATAATACCCTACACTAAGTAAAAGAGCAAAAACATTTTTCTTTTAAAATTTCAATAATTTATATTTTTGAGTGATTTTCGGAAGTGGGCATTATATGGGGGCTATGACCAATTATGGACCGATCACCATGAAATTAGGTCGTGTGATTTATGTCTATATTAAAGTTAGCTATGTTAAATTTTGTGTGTATACCAACATTTTTAAGCGATTTATGCACGTTAAAGTGATTTTCGATAGCGGGTCTATATGGGAGCTATGACTAATTATGGACCGAACGTAACAAAATTGGATGACATGAATTTTGTATATATAAATCTTATTTGGAGCGCAATTTGTGGAGATACATTTATAAATTAAACATTTATGACCGATAAAGTCCAATTTCGGAAGGACATTTGTATGGGGGCTAGGTGAAATAATGGACCGATTTCAGCCAGTTTCAATAGGCTTCTTCCTTGCGCCGAAAAACTAATATGTACCAAATTCGAAATATCTTCAAAATTGCGACCTGTACTCTGCGCACAAGGTTTACATGGACAGCCAGCCAGCCGACCAGACGGACGGACGGACATCGTTTAATCGACTCAGAAAGTGATTTTTGGGCGTTACAAACATCTGCACAAACGCATAATACCCTCCCCACTATGGTGGTGTAGGGTATAAATATATATTTTTAAGTATAATTTGGTGAAGGGTATATAAGATTCGGCACAGCCGAATATAGCTCTCTTACTGTTTATACATCCCATTGTACTCGTAGTATCAATAGTAAATAGCAAAACACAGCCTAAATTATAGATCCAGTAAATCAGATGAAGCAACATGATCTGATTGAAATCAATTCTTCAAAAATTGTCACAACTTCCAAATTTCCTCCCGCTCTCCTAATCTACGTCATGCTGTTTACTTTTGCAATAAATAATAGGATGAAATTTCTTGTTTACTCACCATTTGAAGTTGTCAAATCATCAATTCTTTCGCATTTCGTTTGTACTTCCAAACTTTCACTTCTCTCGTGTGGTATCGTTTCGGGTAGACTTAGAACACGTTGATTTTGACTGGATATCAGATGATTATAATGATCCGAAGATATCATATGAGAAGTCCAGGCAGGCGGGCAATGGGGATGATGTGTAGGATGGCTTGTATGATGTACATGATGTTGATGATGAGGATGATGCTGATGATGAGGATGATGGTGATGGTGGTGAGGATGTGAAACAACAACGGGCAAGCCTTCGGAATTTAAGCAGGTAACACATGAATCCACCACAGGCACCAGCTGATCCGGCATCCATTCGAAAGAGAACGCTGAACCCAAAGTGTGAACACCGGTGGCACAGGTCGGACCCACAGAGGGTGGTGCACTGGTGGGTGTGGGTGGTGTTGTCGTTATACAAGGACTTAGTTCCTGTTGAGAGGATGAGGAATTATCCAATGATAATTTTTGATTACTTTCCGACCAGGGAGGACTGGGATTCCATTGATCCATAAAGTCGGCGGGATCGGGTGGCAAGAGTTTGTTCAGCAGACGACTTCTGGTAGGTACAACAGTGGCAAATATCACCGATGAATGTGAATCGGCTCGATGGGTGTGCACTTGATACACCGAATCCATTTCATTTTGCAACTCATGTTGCGGCACTTCCGAGGAGTTTTCCTGCAAATATATAGGTTCCAATTTACCCACCGCTCTGCGTTTAGCGGGCGGCGAGGTAGTTCTACTATGACTGGCACAGGACAGGGTATAACTAGTGGCTGCTGAGGCATGACTGGATATAGAACTATTCGTACTTTCACAACGCATATCACCGGCGGCATTCGATTTGTTGGATAGAGGCGATCTGGAGGGTGATATGGAATGATTTGAAATTCCACCCAATTGACTATAATCTACCGGCTCTATGCCACCATTTGTGGCTTGACTTATATTCATATCGTTTACAAAATTTTCTCTATTCGTCTCCAGCATTATCTCACCGCCGTTACCGTTTGTTCTCTGCAGCACAGCTGTGTCTGCTGCATGAAACGTACCATAGGGCGGCATGTGATGATGATATTGGTGATGATTATTTGGATGATGTAGGGCTGTGTAGGGTGATCCAACCACGGAGGTGGGCGAAAACGCCGATGTGGGCGTATGATGGTGTATATGATGGTGGTAATAAACTGATGTAGGATTGCCGGCTGTGGGAGGTGTGGCCGGTACACGAGTGCCACCATCATAGGGAAGACCGAATTGGATTTTTGACTGTACGGTGTAGTAGTGATAAAGCCATGAATTGAGTATCATAACAGAAGCTTCGCGTTCGCTGCAGAGACATTAAATAAAATTATATTTTTACATTTGATCTTGAAAATATGTATTTTAATGTTATTGTTTATTGTTTTAAAAACAGCTTTTTCATAATAGAAAAGATATTTACAAAAAAGTTACAAAAGTAACTTTTTTTAAAAAAAGACTTCATGAAAAAAATTTTTATAAAAAGCTTTTAATGAAAAAGTTTCCATAGAGTTTTTATAGGAAAACCTTGTTTTCATACAATTATGTTTATAAATGTTTTTTAATAAGAAAGCTTTCATAAAAAAACTTTCATAATAGTTTTGTTTATGATCAAAGCTTTCATAAACATTAATTTTCATAAAAATTTTTAAAAAGCTTTTTTCATAGACATTTTGTTCATGTAAAGCTTTTCAAAAAATTGTATTTAATAGAATATTATTTTCGAAAAGCTTTTGTCATATATATTTTTTTTTAATTTTTTAGACAAATTTTTGAACTTTTTTAATATTTTTTTTTATAAAAATGATTTCATAAACGATTTTTTCATTAAAAAACTTTGTTAAACATTTTTCATAATAAGCTTTCATAGAAAACCATTTTTATAGGTTTTGTTGACATTTTTTTCATGAAAAATTTATTTCATACAATTATGTGTTTTATAGAATATGTTTTTTATAGACCTATTTTTAATAAGACAGCTTTCATAAAACATATTTTTGACTATAAAGCTTTTTTAAAGTTTTGTTCATAAAAAACTGTTATAAACATTTTTTCATAAGTTTGTATTGTGCTTTTCATGAAAAAAGGTTTATGAAATCTTTTCAATAAAAAGCTTTTTTCATAGAAAAAGTTGATTATTCATAAAAATTCTGTCATAAACTTTTTTTTATAAAAAACATATTCTTTTATAAAAAAAACCTTTTAATGGAAATAATTGGACATTTCTTCATGAAAAGAAAGCTTTTTTAATATAAAACTTTTTTCATAGAAAAGTTTTTTTCAGAGCTTTTTGTATTTAAAAGCTTTTTCATAGTTTTTATAGAAAACTTAAAAAAAAAATTCTTCGTAGAAAAGCTTTTTTAAAAAAGCTTTTTTCATAAAAATAACTTTATTCACAAAAACAAAGGTTCTCTTATGAAAACGTTTTTGGTTTTATAATAAGCTTTTCTGAAATAAGCTTTTTCCATGCATAACAAAAAAAATAGCTCTGTTTTTTTTTTGCTTTTACGAGACATTTCGTAACAGAATCTTTAATTTTGTTTATCTTCAAAATACTTACTTTAATACTTGATTGGTACAAACAATGACTGGTTGTTGGTTGGTGTCTTGGGCATCTCGAACTTGTAATACAACATGGACCCATATAAAATCACCTTGTCTACGTTGCATACGAACTAATAAAATACATGAACGATCTTGTTCTGACTGAGTTACTAAAATTAAAACACAAAAAAAGAAATAAACAATAAATGAAAAGATTTGAAAAAATTGTCTCTACGTTTTAATAAATCAATTTTTAAAAAGTTAATAATAAAAAGCTTTTATTTGAAATAGAAAACTTACTAAGTCTATGTTTACTTTGAGCCTCTCGTAAATTATCCGAATGTATTAGACTATACCAGGATAAGCCCTGAATATCACATCTTGTATAACCTAAATGAAATTCGCCACTGAAATACAAAAAAAAATAACAAATACCAAAATTTTTTCTTTAATAATTTTTTAAATAGAACAGCAACAAAACAAAAAAAAAAAAAACGTTATACAAATGTCACAATATTGGCCTTCACAAAATTGTTTTAAAATTTAAAAATTTAATTTTATTTCAGTTTTTTTTTGTTATTTTTATTTAAAACTAGTTCAACTTACTTTTTGTCAATGTGTGCTATTTTCATGTCCATTGAATGTATCGTTGTAAAGACATTTGTAGCTCCCTGCACTACACATTCTCGAGTCTCTGGCATGGCAATTGGTGTGCAAGTTGCCAAGAATACGGGTTCGTTGCGACTGCAAAGTGGCAAAAATGACAAATAGTGACCCTGAACCAGTACAACCTAGAATAAAATAAAATAAAACAAACAATTCATTGAATATAATGTTATGGTTTAATTTTTTTTTTTTTTTTTTATTTTTGTTAAATTTTTTTTATAAGATTTCTATGTGTGTAATATTGCCAAAACGTACTGCTAAACTATACATTTCCTAATAATAAATTTATTTTTTTGTGTGTATGACTACTTGCAGTACATGGATTTTAAAGTTACAATTTACAAAAATAAATAAAAGTGAATGTTTATTAATTTTTCTTGGTGACTGTTTGTTTATATCTACAGTTTTATTTTTTGAACATTTTGTAGTCTACATGCGACAGTTTGTCATATTTTTTGCTGGCTTTATAATATTTATGTTTGTCATAAATAATGGTGGTATTGGAGAATCCAATTACAATTTAATTTAAGAAAATTTAAAGTATTTTTCTTAGAATGGAGTAAGTTTTCAAGTTAAAGTAATGATATAGGAATTTCTTGTAATTATTTGGAAAAATATTGAAAGAAGTTGGATTGTCATCCCGATAATAGATCTTCTATTTGTATAATTTATTGGTTGCATTTTCCACATACATATAAATCAGTGGCGGGCACTCATAGCTAACAGGCGCCGACTCTTCATCGACTATTTAGATGTACACAATACGAAGGTTATCAAAATTCGTTAAAATTATCAAAAGAAAAAACTCTGGAGAAAATTCGTTTTCATTATTTTAATACATTTACTAATGTGTTTCGTTTCGTTTGTGCCGACCACTGACATAAATATATTTTATAATCATTCCCTTTATAGTTTAAACCCATAAATAATCATGAGCATAAGAATAAAAATCATACAAGATTTCATCGTTGCTTTTTTTAAATAATTTTTTTAATTTTTTCTTTAACAACATGCAACAAACTACGTAACTGAGACATTTAAAACATTTGTTGCCACACACTCTTGGCTGCATTTTTTAAGGTTTTCGGTTTATTTTTTTTAATGTTTTTTATTTTCAAAATGCTGAATTATTCATCATTCTTTTGTTTGGTTTCGAAAGGAAGAAGATTGAATGAATGAATTGTGTTGAGGTTTAAAGTGAGCTCAAGTGATTTATAAACTGACAAACGATGACAGTTGTTACTGGTTGCCGTTTATTTATTTTTATTTTGTTGTTTTTTTTTTTGCTGTAAAGCTGAACCACATGTGTGTTGCATGTAGGCAACAATGGGAATACATGTAGAAGCAAAAGAATAGCAGAAACGTGGACCAAATGGGGGTGGGATTTTAATATATTAATTTTAGGCAACAGAAAATTTAATTTTATTATGAAGCTTTTTCATATTATTATTCCCATAAAACTTTTAAATACCACATTTGTTCATAAGACAAATTTATTATAAAGAGCTTTTCTATGTATCTTTCACAAAAACATTTTTTTTTCAAAAGCTTTTCTGTAAAACTATTGTTTCATAAAAACGCTTTATTATTAAAAGCGTTTGCCATTATAAGAGATACCCTATTTAGATAGAAAAGCTTCACAGAAAGTTTTTGTCATGATATTTTACCATTTTGAAAATTCCTCATAAAACTTGAAACAAAAATTTTATTTTCCATACAAAATTATTTAAAAAAAAGCTTGAAAAAAGATTTTTTTTATATAAAAAGCTTGCTTTTTTCATATTATTTAAAAATTACCTTTTTTCATAAAAAGCTCTTCCATAAAATACTTAAACGAAAACATTTTCATAAAATCCTTTAAAAAGCTTTTTAAAAAAAGCTATTCCATAAAATGCTTTTCCATAACAACTTTTTCCCGAAGGAAAATTTTGTATAAAAAGCATTTTTCATAAAAAAGCTTTTCTATGGATCTTTCCAAAAACTGTTTTTTCATAAAAAACTTTTCTAGAAAACAATTTTTTCATAAAAACGCTTTATCATTAAAAGCTTTTGCCATTATAAAAGAAATTTTTTTCGATAGAAAAGCTTTACAGAAAGCTTATTTAAAAAAACGATTCCATAAAAAGCTTTTTTCATAAAATACTTAAAAGAAAACATTTTCATAAAAAACCTCTTCCTTTTCCATAAAAAATTTTTTCATAAGAAACATTTTATAGAAAAATCTTTTTTCATAAAAAAGCTTTTCTATCTTTCCAAAAACACTTTTTTTTTCATAAAAACGCTTTTTCATAAAAAGCTTTTGACATTAAAAAATCTACCTTTTATCGATAGAAAAGCTTTACAAAAAGCTTTTTTCATTATATTTTGTCAATTTGAAAATTTCTCATAAAACTTGAAACAAAAACTATTTGCTTTTAATGCACGTCACAGAAGTTGTTTTGTATTAAAAGCTTTTTTAATAAAAAAGCTTTCCAAATACACTTTTTTTCATAAAAAGCTTTTCTATCAAACTATTTTTTTCATAAAAACGTTTTATCATTAAAAGCTTTTGTTATTAAAAAAGCAACTTTTTTCGATACAAAAGCTTCACAGAAATCTTTTTACATGATATAATGTCAATTTGAAAAAAATCTCATAAAACTTGAAACAAAAACGTTTAGTTTTGTTTCATACAAAATTATTTAAAAAAAACATTGTTCACATTGTTTTTCAAAAGTTGTTTTTTCATAAAAAGCTTACTTTGTTTCATATTATTTAAAACATATGAGCAAAAAACCGGGTTGTCCCGGTTTTTTGCTCATTTCTTCTCGAAAGCATGTCTGACAGAATTATTGAAGATTTGGATCCCGAAGATATCTGGGGTCTTCAGAAAATTGATTTCAACAGACAGACGGACAGACTGATAGACAGACGGACATTGCTTAATCGACTCCGCTATCTATAAGGATCCAGAATATATATACTTTATAGGATCGGAAATGAAAGATGTAGAAATTACAAACGGAATGACAAACTTATATACATATACCCTTCTCACGAAGGTGAAGGGTATAAAAAGCTTCTATAAAAAGCTCTTCCATAAAATATTTCTTAAAACATCAAATAAAAACTGTTTTATTTTGAATACATACATTTAACTACGCCACAGTTTATTGTAACCATTAAACAAACCTCCACATTAACAAAGGGACCCAAAATATAAAAAAATAAAAATACTGAATCAAGACACACACTACGTGTTCATGTTGCTGCAGCATTACAGGATCACAGCAGTAGTCTTGTTACCAGTAGTCGTCACATTATGAGTTACAAACGTCAAAAATTGCAATGATCGCCAAAAACTGATAGTGTCACAACGCAATGAAGTTGTGTATGTTGGCTGTTTGGTTGCACTTTAAGGTTTTTTGTTTTTTTTTTGATTTTATTGTTGCTGCCGATGCTGCTGTTAACTAGATACGGTAGCCGTAGAGATGCTAACGATGTGAAATAACTTGGTTGGTTGACAGCATGTGGGCGTCTTTATCATTTAGTAACACAAATACTCACATACACACAATCTACGAGATATACACTGAAACTGAGTGTTCAGTGTAAACGGGGCTTAAAAAGATAACAGTGTAAATTTAACATAAACTTTAAAGAATAATGTTTAATTCAACTATATTATTTTAATACAAACGTTGTAAGAAGAATAAGAATGATCTGTTTTTTTTATAATATTCATATAGAGCTGGCAATAAATATTAATTATTTCCAATGATTATTTTTGAATTTATTATGTGCACAATTTCAAACATCCTTCCTTTTGCTATTTAAAGAAGAGAATAAAATTAACCAATTATTTTAACGCCCACTGGTTTTTCCATCTTTTTAATATGAAGACTAGTAAAATAAAATGTTGAAGTGTAAAAGACTTTATATAATGTTGATGAATATTAAGAACAACTAAGAATATTTTTTTAGTTGGTTTCAATGGGTTAAGAATTTGTAGGCAGCATAGAGATAAATTGTTGTGTTTCAATTATTTTTATAAAGTGTATATTTGAGTTGAGAAATGAGACTGTTTTCTGTAGGATTTTTTATTATATAATAATTGTTGCAGTAGACATATTCTAGTCCTTGCTAACTTGATATACACAGTGGGAGTGATTGTAGAAAAACGGTACTAAATATCTTAACATAGTTTACAAAAGAGCCAAGTCCACTTATAATTTGACAAATTTGTTACAATTTTACTTATTGCATCATTTGCATAAAATTTTGGAAGTTTTATTTTGTGAGTGATCGAGACACTATTAACCAAATAGATCAGGTCCCACCTGAAGACGAAAGGCATGTATGTATTTTCCCGTCCTTCCTATATAAAGCATTTGTCCTAATCAATCTAGCAATTCTCGTTTAAAAATAATCCAAATCATGGTTCACTGAACATAACATTCCTCTGTTGGACTATAGAGCTTGCAGTCTGGATTTAAACGCAATGCAGAATTCGTGGCCAGAATTAAAGCATAAAGACAGCGTGTGGAATATATGCCAAATTTTTAGCTTCTTTCATATTATTTTAACCCAAAATATTCCATGCCTTACTTTGTCATTTATATTTAAGTGTTGTACTTGACAAATTGCTTTAGCATTGCGAGTTTTAGCTGAGTTGTGTGCTGCTTTGAATTTCTTCCTTTCATTGATTATATTCCAAGTGTCGTCGGATAGCACATCTTTAAAATTTTGGTCTTTAAGACCTAAAATGTTCCGAGGCAGCATCTATAAATTAGTTTTTCTTACTTTACTCTTTATAGTCATTGCTCGATGTTGACGACAATGATTTGCTCAAAGTGTCTACTTATTTGTTATATTCTTGTCACAGGTGGAATGTTTCTTGTACTAACTATATGTAGGTGGTGATCATCCTAGTTTACCTGGGATATATAAAGTAAATTGTCCTTTATTTGCAGTACAAAGAGCAAATACGTGTTAAATGATTCAAATTGAAGTCAACTAAGTTATTTTAAAATTATTAAAAGCCTAACTATGCCATAAATAAGCTGTAAAAGTTAATAAATACAGAAATATAATATTAAGGGGAAAGTAGGCTCCAAAAAACCTATGCCAAAATTCTTAAAATGTTCTGAAACGGTGAAATACATAATGCACGGCTCAATACGACTTAAAACAAATTTGGGAAAGGTTTTTAATAAATAAACTTTTATTAAAGCTTTCTTTATGAAAATATTTTTTTTTATAAAGAAATCCTTTTCAATTTTTATGAATTTTTTTTTCATATTTTTTAAATTTTTCTAAACATATGTTTATTAATATAATAGATAACAAAAAAAATCAATTTCAATAAAACCATTCATATTTATAATAAAAAAGGACAAAAAATCAATTTTTATACTGTCAAATAAATGTTTGCACATTCGATAAAATATTAAGTTTGTGATACATTTCCAGGGTTTTAGCTGCTAATATATTGTGTGTTCAACTTGAGCATCAATTACGGCTACCCATTGAGTTGATTAGCTTAGGGATATCATATTCCAAGGGTATTTTGTCCCACTCTTCTTTAATTTATTCGTTTGATTCTTTGGCGATATTTTTACCACTTTTTTCTTTAAATGTACCCACAAATATTCGATATGGTTAATATCAGGACTTCGGGCAGGGGTATCAATAACTTTTGTACAGTAATTTCTAGTAATATTTGTATTAAAACTTGTTTGAATTTACCGGGTCAACAAAACCGAATTTCAGAATGATAGCGGTTAAATCGGTTTTTAAAACATCAACATAAACTTATTTCGTCAATATTTTATCCAAAATCCTGATTACCCCTACTCCCTTACTGAATATACAACCCCATACCATAACTGAAAGCTTTCCAAACTTAACTGTAGGAATTAAATTTTTGTTTTCTAGAGCTGCCAGAGGTTTTCGCCAAACTTTTTGGATTCCATCATGACAGTACAACATTATTTTTGTCTCATCAGAAAAAATTTAATCGTCCCAGTACTCTGGAGGGAGAAAAATCTTATAGAAAATCTTAATCGTTTCTCAATATTTTTGATTTAGAGCAGGGGTTTTTTTCCTAGCCATTCCTGAAGAATATTTGTGTTTTAGTAGCACATTTCGGAGTGTTTCATGTGATACTCTTAGCCCATAATCATTTTCCACTTGCATATTTTCCTTTATAATAATTAAAATACAAAAAGGATAATCTTTTTCGAGAAGCGATTTCCTACCATTATTTTTATTTAAATATAAAGTCACTTGTAGAACTTAAAAAAAAATATTTTTTAACTAAACGCTATGCAACCTCTTTCAAATGCGATAACATTCATAAAAAGGCCTATTTGCACAAAATTCGAGTATATTTAACCAATTTTTTGTTTTCTTCACTCAGTATGCAAAGATTTTTTTGACACCATTCATATTGAAAAAACATATATTTTTGTTGTTGGTGTTGTAACGCGTTTGTCAATTTTAAATATGTTGGTGGAGTCAGATAGTCGTAAGAGGTCCAATAACGGAATGTGTGAAAAAAAAACAAAAATGTAATGAATTTATTTTTGGAATTCTTAAATGAAAATAAAATTTTAAAAATTAGTTTACTGTGCAAAGATATTTTTGACAAACTGTATATATATATTTTGTGGGATCGCATATCAAAAATGTAGAAATTACAAAGGATATACCATTGCTATTCATGGTGAAGTGTATAAATATAATCTTCTTTAATGTCTCTGCAGCGAACGCAAAGTTTCTACACCGAACTGTCAAAAATCCAATTAAGTTATCAGAATTAACCCCGTAATCGTGCTGATTTTAGTAAAATTTAAGTAATAAGTTCAAAAAACAATATAGAATGATATATTCATTTACTCAAGGACAAATGTAACCCCATTCATTGTGTGTGTGATCATCAGGGAAATTGGAATCATGCAAATGCATGTCAAAGTCCATTTTTTTATAAAAAAAAGCTTTCATAAAAGTTTTTTTATTATAAAGCTCTCATACAAAATATTTGTTTACAGAAGCTTTTAATGAAAATGTTTCTATAGCTTGTTTTCATACAATTCTTTTGTTCATAGAAAAGCTTTTTTATACATTTTTTTTAATAAAAAAAGCTTTTAAAAAAGGTTTTAGTTTTTAATTTTTCATATGCAAAGCTTTTTAATGAAGCAATTTCATAGCAATTTTGTTATCATAGAAAATTCTTTTCATAGAAGTTTGTGCAGATGTTTGTAACGCCAAAAAATATTAGTCTAACATCCACCTTAAAGTATACCGATCGACTTAGAATCACTTTCTGAGTCGATTAAACGATGTCCGTCCGTCTGGCTGGCTGGCTGCTCGGCTGGCTGTCTATGTAAACCTTGTGCGCAGAGTACAGATCGCAATTTTGAAGATATTTCGATCAAATTTGGTACATATTATTTTTTCGGCGCAAGGAAACTGGCTGAAATCGGTCCATTATTTCACCCATACAAATGTCCTTCCGAAATTGGACTTTATCGGTCATAAATGTTTAATTTATATATGTATCTCCACAAATTCCGCTCCGAATAAGTTTTATATATACAAAATTCATGTCACCAATTTTTGTTACGATCGGTCCATAGCTCCCATATAGAAAAATCACTTTAACATGCATAAATCGCTTAAAAATTTTGGTATACACACAAAATTCAACATAGTTAACTTTAATATAGACATAAATCACACGACCTAATTTCATGGTGATCGGTCCATAATTGGTTATAGCTCCCATATAAGGCCCACTTCCGAAAATCACTCAAAAATATAAATTATTGGAATTTTAAAGAAAAATGTTTTTGATCTTTTACTTAGTGTAGGGTATTATATGGTCGGGCTTGACCGAAAAAAAAAAAATTTTTAATCGGAAAGCTTTTATCTTAATTTTTTTTTATTAAAAAAGGTTTCATTAAAAAATGTTCATAAAAATCTTTCACTGAAAACTATTTTTTATAAGTTTTTCATAGATTTCCTAGAAAAGCTTTTTTTAAACAGTTATGTTTTTCATAATGTTTCTCATAAAACTTATTTTTCACTATAAAGCTTTTTTAAAGTTTTGCTCACAATAAAACTGTTAAAAAGCTTTTTTCATAAGTTTGCATTACGCTTTACAAGAAAAAGTAGCAGTAATATGGAGACGAGAGGTTGATTTTTAAGATGCGAAACATTCATTCTATAAACAGCGCGATTACGGGATTAATTCTGATAGCTTACGAGCTCAATTTTGATTTTCATATAAATTATTATTCGGAATGGTAATAATAAAACATAGTATATATTTATGACAACCTTTTCGCGATCGGCCCAACTGTGACTTGTAATAAATGGTTTTAGCTAGAAACTTGTTATTTAAACAATGAAATGTGTCGGAATCATTTAACATTTATAGTATTTTTTTATTAATATAAGATAGTTTTTTATTACTTTTTAAGTTATTGAATCGATAAGATTGTATTTAAGATTTTTTTTTGTTAATAATGTTATGTTAATTATCAAATCAAAATCAAGAAAATCCATTGAATACTAAACAGCAAATATGTATTTTATAGTTTTATACAGCATAAACGTAAAATAATAATAATAAAAATAATTTATCTCTAAATAAACAGATTGTATAGATTACACGCAAACGTTTACCTTGTTATACAGTTGTAGCTAAATGATATGATTTGAGAAAAACAAAAAAAAACTCTGAACATTAACTACATAAATATGTATGATATGTAGAAAAAAAATAATATAAATTGCAATTCATGTTTAATTCATGGGGGTTTTGATTTCATTTGAAATAAATAAATAATTATAGAGAGTGAGATTTAGTGTTTGATCACACTGTATATTTAATTTTTATTATTATTTCTCAGTTTATTTTACTTACCTTTTGATCACCAAAACGCATTTGTCTGCGTGCATTACGACTAACATTCATGCGACACAAAAACATGCGATGTTCACCCTCGAGATTTGAAATGGCAGCAGCTGCCGCCGCAGCTGAATTAATATGTTGGCCCGGTTGGGGCGGCACATTGCGATTCAGTTCAGCCTGTATGGCAGAATGATCCTGTTTGTCAATGATGTCGTAAACAGAATCACCATGAATTAAAAGATCTTCCTGTGAAGAAAAAAAAAAAAACAAAATATTTTTATTTATTTTAAAAAGCTTTAAGTAATTGAACTTTTATTTTTTTTAATTTGACCCCTGGGTTCATTTACTTATTTTTTTTTGGTTTAAAGTTCAAAACCAAAATTATAAATATTTTATTGAAGTTTTGTTGGATTTTGTAATTAATTCTGGGCAATAAAAACCAAAACAAACCAAACAGCCAGTCAATAGTAGCAAAACAAAAAAAAAAAAAACTCCCTTTCAAACTTTTCTGTATTTTTGTCTGTTTTATATTTAACTTATCAATAAATCTTTGATATGTGGCTTTTGGCAATGGCCATAGACATACAACGACACACCCAACACCCGTTTTTGGTGGTGGCTAATATTTGCGGCATTTGCCACATGTAAGTGTTGCAGCTATTGTTGTTGGTACTTTAAATTACTAGCAAACACTGTCTATAAAAGACATGTAACATACTCACTCATATGACGGCAGCAACTTACATAAATACATGCACGTATGTATGTAAACGCTGATGATATTCAAATAATCTATAGCGGCCAAAGATACAGAAACCTTAAGAAAAAATATTTCTGCTTGCATATCTGCTATTTTGTTAAACATTTTGACATAAAGCCCATTTTTGTGGTGTTCAACTGTCTGCTTTTTATTTCTAGTTCTTTTATTTTTTTTTTCTAATTTTTAAGACTAATTGAAGTTTTCTGGCTCTTGTTTAATTTATTGCATGTCGAATGTTTCGTATTTCTTTTTAAACATTTCAAAAAAAAAACATTTATTCTAGGGCAAATTTATCATAACAATGACATAATAGTGTAGTTTAATTAAATGCTGTCTTAAGGCGTGTCAATATGTTTGTTAGTTATTTTGTTTAACTACTATTTCTTTTTTGTTTTTTTTGCATGGTCCGCAACATTATTTCCCATCTTGTGTTGTAAGGTACCGCTAAAGAGTTGTTTGACGTTTTGAGAGAAACGGAATATTAAGAAATAATGACATTTCAACTGATGCTTAATACAAAATTAAATGTTGTAGTAGTAAGAAAAGTTGTTGTTTAATATAAAATACTTAGCAAACATCTTAGCATGAGAGTCATAGATGGAATTTTTGACTGTAAAATCAAAAGACATAAGACACTTATATAAGAGAGAGAATGCACTTGAGCTTTCATAAATATTGTTACGCAATTGCATTGACGATTTGAATTTAACGATCTTGAACGACTGCCAGCAACATTCATCATGTTTATAAACATTTCCAGTGCTCGAAACTTATATTTATCAACAATGTTGATAACAAGCTTTTATTAACATTGTTTATAAGTATGACAACATTAACTGTTAAATCTGCTAACATTAACATTAAAGCTGCTAAAAGTTATAGAAATAAAACATTCTAGTTTTATCCGCTAGATTATTCATGAAACTACTAGAAGATGAATAGACGCTACACAGTGGAATAGAAAAAAAAGAGGGGGATAAATCTGTAATGAAATATGACATGCGCAAAGAGGAAGTATTGTCGAGTTTAAGTTTGGAATGTTGATCTCATGGGCCCACCAGGGACACGGCCAGGGGTCCCCAAAGTAGGACACCTCGGTTATGTTAAATTTTTAAAACGATCATATTTTTTCGTTTGCATTCAGATTTCAAAACAAAAATACGCATATAGAATCTACTAATCAAGCATTACAAAAAACCTCGTCATAGCCAAACAATTATCTCTTATAGTTTAGGAGATATTCGCAATTTAAAATTAAATTTTCAAAATTTACCCATCCTGCTCCAGTTTTTTGATAACAGTGAGACCGAATATTTCCCGATTGTCTCCATTTTTCCTTTGTTGGACTAACAACAAATGTATTTGTTAAATCAAAAAAGAATTGTTTAAAAATAGTGACTGAGTTAAGTATAGTTTCGCTAGTTTTTTGGGAAAAAAGTACATTTCTTCAAATTGAAATTTAATTTTTATTTATGAATATTTTTGAATGAAATTCTACAGTTGTATAGAATTTTCTATTGAAAATGGAAAAATAAAAACAAATTTTGAAATTTGTATCAGGGATCCCCCAATTCCCCAAAATTTTTGGAAAAATCCCAAAAATGTAATTTTTAATTGATAGCTACGACGAGGTAGTGCTCTTCTAAGTTCTAAATTCAAAACTTAAACTCGACAACACTTCTCTTTCAGCATGTGAAATTTCATTCAAATCGGACTTAACGTTTAGAAGTTATATATTTATTTCCCTCTATTTTCTATATCACTGCACAGTGGATTATATAAGGTGAATGCATCTCATAATTGATTTTTGCAAATGATTGAATGATTGATTAACCATAAAACTAGTTATATCGTAAAGTTAAGATGTCAAGCAATAATTATTTGCAGAAATTATAATTATTTTGTCCACAGAAGTATTCAAAAATGGCGACAGAACACACTACTTTCGACTTTAAAGATTTAATGAGTTAAAATTGCACCTTGAATATGGTGGCGTATTTTTAATATTTATAATTATTTTTTTAGGATTGTTATACCTTGTTGTAAAGGGTATCTTGTCCAGATTCTAGCTTTGGAATGAGTTTCGCATATATTGTTAGCAGATTTGAAATTTATTCATTTAAAATATATAATGTTTTTTGGCTTACCTACACTGAGGGAAAAATGACGTTGCAAAATCTGCAACGGTTGGTGTCATTTTGGCACCGTACGTTTACAATTTGTACGAATCGACAACGCAATATTGTTAAATTCAACGCCGACGCATCTCAACGTGAGTTGCTGACAAGTTATTGTCAAAGTGTTTCGGCGAAACTTTTTGCTCTGCTTTGTTTTTATAAGTGAGTTTTAAATTTTATTTACATTAAAAAAGTGAAAATATTTAAAAATGAAAATATGTATAAAAGAAAGTGTAATTGTGTTTAATAGTGAATTTGTGTTGATGCAGATGAAGATCCAGGCAGTGCAAGAAATGAGAAGATCACCGAATCCACTGACGACATACAACTCCAAAAATTCCTGGAAACAATAAACATACAGTTTTTGTACATTTAAAAGGAAAGTATTGCTATATATTTAATTATCAGCAATGTAGAATACAATAAGTATTTGTTTTATTTTTTAGAATGATGACCTGTGGAAGCAGTGCAACTGAATGGTGTCATTTTTTCGTTGTCAAATTGACACCTTTCGTGTACAATTTGTGCACATACGAGGTTAATACACTATTGACACCGTATGGTTTCAAATCGTACACGGAAGTGTTCATTTTTTCTCTGGGTGTACGCAACTTTGACTAGGATTTTAATTATTGGCGCCGTTTGCCGCCGATCTAGTATTAACATAGAATTAACGTTTGACTTATTATCTAAAAGATATATGAAAATTAGCTGCCTTTTTGTGTCTATAAACAAATTGCATGCAAAAATGTTGAGCAACTCAGAAATTTAAAAAAAAAAATATCAACATTTTTTGATTTTAGTTGCTTTTCATTGCTTATTTTGCTATGATATCTTATAAAAATTTATAAATATATATAAAGTAAATTTAGTTCTTAATAAAACTGAGTTTTCATTTTTTTAATCGGATGAAAATTGTAAAAGTTATTCAACTTTTTATTAACACCTTTTATAGTATTTTCTCCTTCAACGCATATGAATAAAAAAAAAAACAAAAACAAAAGTGTAAAAAAAATTTGTCTTACAATTTTTAATTTACAAGGTAAATTTTATCGAAAAAGTTTAATAACTTTTGCAAATATAAACCGATTTTAACAAGTAAGGTCTCATTTTGTCTATATAAAATTATCTTTAAAACACTGTGCAAAAAAAATAGGTTTTTATAAAAAAAAAATTAAAATAACTATTGTTGAATTCGAAAAATTACAAAAAAAATAAAAAATGAGAAACTTTTTATAAAAACTTACATAATTTCATGAAATATGCAGACATTTATAAAAGACTAATTCGATAGCTCTCCATAATTGTTTAAAATTTTGAAATCGGTCTGAAAATATGTGAGTTAGTGGTACTATAGTACTATTACTTTCATATAAAAACTCAAAAAAAAAAATCAAAAAATTTATTTTTAACCGTTCATAACTTTTTTTTTAAATAAATAATTTTTTTTGCTCATTTCATTTGGGATTTATTATTATATTATATAGTTTTTCCGTGCGATTTAAATTTAGCAATTTTCGAGAAAAACCAATTATTTGGCCATATTTTGGCGAATGAGCTCAATTTCCTTACTGTTATGAATTTTAAGTAGAACCTATTCAGAATAATATCCAGATAATTCTAAAAATAATCTGAAAGTTTTACTAAAATTGGAAAACGTTGAAACTTAAATCCTGAAGGTCAAATGTCAATATTTTTCAATATATGGAATTTATAATGGAAATATAGCAAAATGTTATATATTTTTGGACCGATTTTGATGAAACTTAAGAAAAATATTATATGAAGTCTAGTATTTATAATAACAGCAAAAAAGATGGAAATTCACTCTTAATAGAAATAAACTACCATTTTTAAAAGGTAAAAACGTAACAATATATAACAAATATTGTTCCATTACTAGAACCGAAAATGACGGTTTACAACAAATTCACTAGCCATTGAAATGATTAAAATTTTCTTCACACTTACCATTGAATGTCCCAAATACTCCGCCGCATTATCAGATATATACAGCAATTTACCATTCTGGGTAAGCATCATTAAAAATCCAGATAAAGCCTAAAACGATGATAAAATAAAACAAATGAAAGAAAACATAAACAAGTTAAAATGAAGTTATTTTAATCAAATTTTTTCAAACTTTCAAAGAAATAATACAAAACAACAAACAAAAAGCCAAATTGTGTCAAAACTCTACTATGTATTTACATTTAATTCCAACAGCACTAGTGGCAAGTGTTCCAAGAACTATTTCAGAGACATTCCTAAACACACAAATAAGCACAAGCAAACATTCATACATATATGCATAGTTTTGAATGAATTTTTATACTAAATAAGTCAAATTGAATTTTTTTTGTGGGTTTTTTAGGACTTTTATTTTTTTACTTATAGTCACGAGTAAATGGTATTGATTAATCTTGGTCGAACGTCAAGGTCTAGTAATAGTCAATTTCGATTTTTCCTTTTCTTTATGTTTTCGAATCGTTAGTATTCAGTCAGTCAGTCAGCTGCTCCTGCTCCAGCTTAGTGAGTGAGTGAGTGGTACAGTAAATGAAATGTATAAATAAAAGCCTGTATTATGAGTGCTGTTGCTCTGTAGGTGCTGCTGCTACTGATACTTCCTTGGAACTATGATATGTAAATGTCAACGCAAAACGAAAACAACAACAAAAATATTCTACTCTCAAGTTAATAGAGTTGTTACGGTTTCTTAAGAATGATTGTCATTTATATGGTAAATGAAAATATCAAAAAAAGAAAAACAAAATAAATAAATTTCAAAAAAATATATAGAAGTCACCTACAGAATGTAACTCTAAACAAACAAAAATCTTTGTAGGTATATAAATAATGTTGCAACAAGTGAGTAGAATAAATTGGATTTTCTATAGTTACATTAGATTTTGTTATTTTTTTTCTTATTTGAAGGCCAATTCCAACTAAATTCTAAAACCATTCTAATCAAAGTTTTGAATTTAAAAGAAATATACAAACAAACATTAAACAAACAAGATATTTTACATATAGTACATGTTGGTTTTAAAAATAAAAAAATAAAAATAAAAAAAATAAATATTGAAAAGCCAAAGTGAAGGTTCAAACATTTAATTCATACTAATGAATGTTAAGTTACTACTAATGGTGGTAAATCTTGTAACCGTCATATACACTTAAGTAAATTTAATCCGTTTTTTTTAATAGCCAGGGATATAGTTGGAATTTGCTTGGATTTTTTGCAATCAATTTAACACAAATTTTATAGAAAAAAAGGAATGTTAGGGGTTTTTTAAATACTAAAATTTTGTTAGCTAATTTTTGACACTAAGACCAAATGAAAAATAAATGGTAATCAATGGTTCAGAAGACAATTTTAACTTTTACACTAAAAAAAACTTTTCATTGTGATAATCAAATTCATTGCAGGATATTGTATAGGGCAATACAAATGTGTTTGATTCAAACGTACCTCAGCCATATCAGTGATCGGCATAAAGAGAACATGGAAATAATAACACGTTATTTATTTTTTTCTCTGTTGTAATCTAACCAGCTCACTACACCCTGAGAACAAATATATTACTGCACAGAGAAAACAGATTCGTTATAGCAACCGAATTTGTTGCTAATCGAATGATTCTACCTTAGTGACCGAATTTTACAGTTGTGGTTACAAAACTTTAGAAGAGGTAACAAAAGCTTAGTTGCTTCAACCGAAATTCTTATTTAACAACTGACTTTCTGTTGATAGAACCGAAAAATTCTATGCGTGCAACCGAATTATTCGATTGGCAACAAATTCGGTTGCTATTATGAATCTGATTTCTGTGTGTGTAACCATTTCAACATGTTTACAAGCTTTTGAACAACATTATAGTCATAGTAATTATGTATATGATTGTGGTAACCATAATATGGTAAAGTTAAGATTCACATGATTGTAGCAGTCATATATATAATTGCAGAAAATAAGTATATGTTTGTGACAACCATTTTTTTATGAAGCATTAAGTTGTTCTCGGCTTATGGATTTCTTAATTTAAGAACGACATATTATGATATAGTATATCGTACCCTCAATAAAACAATAATGTACATATAAGCATTAGAGTGTCCCTTAGAATTCAAGTTTTTGAAATGTTGACACGGTACCCCCTGAAAACTTTCGTAATGACCTAAATTACTACCAAAAATATTTTTAGCTTATTCTAAGAAGGGCAACCTGCCTTTCGATTTAGTTTTAAGGTGCATTTACAAGGGAAAAAATTCATTTTTTCAGTTCTTTTTTAAAAATTTTGCTATTACACGCAGAGAAAAAATATAGTTGGGCATTGTTACTGTAACCATTTCAATATTGTTACAAGTTTTTTAACTATATTATAGTCACAGTCACCATTTACATGATTGTGGTAACCATAATATGGTTAATTTGCCACAAACATATATTTGTTTACTGTAACCATATATATGGTTGATACAATCATGTGAATCATAAATTAACCATATTATGGTTACCACAATCATGTAAATGGTTACTGTGACTATAATATTGTTAAAAATCTTGTAACACTATTTAAATGGTTACAGTAACCATGCCCAATTATATTTTTTTCTGCGTGTAAGTAACTACTTTTGCAATTTAAAAATTGGTTAAAAAATGTTAAAGTTATTAAAAAATCGCCAGGCGATTAACGTGTCTCAGGCCACTAGAACAAGAAATGTAGGAACTAAATTAACATATTTTGAGAAATATTAAAACAAAAGTTTATTCATACTTAAAATATATCCATAATTACTTGTATATGAGTTTTTATCTTCATAGGATGCAGTTAACCTATTCGCAGGTACAACCAAAAAACAAGTAAGAAAGTATGATCGGTCAAGCCCGACCATATAATACCCTACACTAAGTAAAAGAGCAAAAACATTTTTCTTTTAAAATTTCAATAATTTATATTTTTTAGTGATTTTTGGAAGTGGTCCTTATATGGGGGCTATGACCAATTATGGACCGATCACCATGAAATTAGGTCGTGTGATTTATGTCTATATTAAAGTTAACTATGTTGAATTTTGTGTGTATACCAACATTTTTAATCGATTTATGCACGTTAAAGTGATTTTCGGAAGCCGGTCTATATGGTAGCTATGACTAATTATGGACCGATCGTAACAAAATTTGGTGACATGAATTTTGTGTATATAAAACTTATTTGGAGCGGAATTTGTGGATATACATTTATAAATTAAATATTTATGACCGATAAAGTCCAATTCCGGAAGAACATTTGTATGGGGGCTAGGTGAAATAATGGACCGATTTCAGCCAGTTTCAATAGGCTTGGTCCTTGGTCCGAAAAAATAATATGTACCAAATTTGATCGAAATATCTTCAAAATTGCGACCTCTACTCTGCGCACAAGGTTTACATGGACAGCCAGCCAGCCGACCAGACGGACGGACGGAATCCTTTAATCGGCTCAGAAAGTGATTCTAAGTCGATCGGTATATGGATGTTAGACTAATATTTTTGGGCGTTACAAACATCTGCACAAATGCATTATACCCTCCCCACTATAGTGGTGTAGGGTATAAAAATATTTTTTTTAACGACAATTTCAAAACTCTAATTTCAAATTTTTAAACATTTTTTTTAAACAAATTTCAGAATTTTTTAATCATCACATGGGGATTTATTTACAACATACTAGGGAATAAAAATGTGAAAAAAATATGTCAATACCTCCTATAGTTTTTCCGTACCTGCGATATAAATTTTGCGATTTTCTAGAAAAACTAATTTTTTGGCCATATTTTGGCGAATGAGCCCAATTTCCTTAATGTTATTAATTTTAAGTAAAATCTGTTCAGAATATTATAGTCCAGGTAATTTTAAATATAGTCTGAAAGTTTTCCTAAAATCGGAAAACGTTAACCCTTAAATTTTTCAATATTTGGAATTTCTAATGGAAAGATAGCCAAATGTTATATATTTTTTGACCGATTTTGATGAAATTTAAGAAAAATATAACATGAAGTAGTATTTACAATAACAGTACAAAAATGGAAAATAACCCTTAACCCCCCTGGGGTCAAAATGACTGTGTTTTTCGTGATTTTAAAAGTTCAGGGTCATTTGGACCCCATGTATTTCGAAAACTTATACACTATTGTTATATTAAGGGGATGATATATGATTGCGACAATAATCTGAATCATAACTTTACCATATTATGGTTACCCCAATCATATACATAATTACTATGACTATAATATTTTTTAAAACTGTTGAAATCTCGTCAAATAAATTTCCATTAAAATTGATAATAAAATAAATGGATGGCCGAGGTGGGATGAAATTTTTTTTAGTGACATAAGTTTTCTTTGGCAATAGTGATTTTAAAATCTTTTTTAATTGAGAAACAACGTTAAAGGACTAAAACACGACTAAAAATAAAATATACATTAAACAAATGATAATTTCAATGTCTATATTAGCTTTGAAGTAAATTTTGAGTGTTTAAAATTGACTTGTACAGAATTTAGTCATTATATGGCTCCAAACTTTTGAACAAAATATTTTATATAAATGTAAAATTTCATTGAAAAACATTTATAAGTAAATATTTTATCGCATAATAAAAAATGTATATTTACTCAAAAATTCAACTAAAAACATGTTTGCTTTGATTTTGGAATATTTTTTTTTTTTCAATTATTAAAAATTGTACTATACATTTTTTAAGAGAAAATCTGTAATTTTCCTTTAGTCTCATTAATTGCATCCAAATACACAAATCGCTTCTCCTTAAAGTTTTCTTGTATGTTTGGTAATGCCGTAGTCGGTAATGCAGTGCACAAAAGTATATTTTAAAATGGCAGGATTCAGAAAATTGTCTTTCTGTTGTTGATTTTGAAACTATTAAAATCAAAGTTTAGGAAATTGTGTCTTATTGTGCTAAAAATTTGATTTTTTATATGCTTGGCTATTTTTTATTGTAATTTGAGCTACTTTTTAGGGCAAAATTAATTTCAAACAAAATAAGTATCTCGAAAACTACCGGATCAATTTTTTTGAGCTGAGGCTGTCTGAAAGAAAATGAAGTATGTAAATCAAAAACCGATACGAAAAATAACAAAAAATAAATTCAGAATTCTTTTGTTAACACTTTTCATCAATGAAAAACACAAGATTATCGAAAGCTTATGTGAAGTTTATATTTATGGAAAAAGTAATTTATTTATACTGCCCCAACATCCACCTTAAAGTATATCAATCTGCACAGTAGTATTTTCTGAATCGATTAAGCGATGTCCGCCCGTCTGACCGTCATAGTACTTTCGCGCTGAATAACAACACACATAGATATTCTTATTTTCTTTTGTTTAGTAGTCACTGAGACAGCGACGAATGTACATGCTAAGCGGGTGTTGCTATTTCTTCATTTGTTTTCATGACCACTGAACAAAATATTAGGATTCTTTAATATATTTCTAACTTTAGAAAATCATTGAAATGTTGTTTCGGTATTTCCCTCAATTAACTTCTGTGAACTATTTTTCTAGATTTGAAATGATTTTAAACAAAACAACGTAATAAAATAAAATAAGCAAAACAAAATATTTTACATATTTACAAATTTACAAATTTACCGAAAATTATCAATTAATGAGTTATGATAATATATCGCAGACAATTTGATTTAGATTGTTGACTTGATTATTATTAACAAATACAGCCTTTATAATATTGACATATTCTATTTAATTCACCAAACTTTTCTTTCAGCGGAGTTCGCTTTCGCTCACCAACACAAATACAGTTTTAGCAGTGGACATCCCTGATTTAAATCTTGTAGTCAAACTTCAGGTGGCAATTTCAAAGATAATTCGACAACATTTGGCACAACCTATTGAATTTGGTTACATTTCTCCTAGTCCCCATAATTAGCCATAGCTCCCATATACATTTTAAAAGAAAACTGTTTGTAATGATGTACTCGATGTAGAGTATCATACACAGAAAAAATTATATTTCAATTCAAACATTTATCCCATATTGAACTCTGGTTTCAATTATTTCATAACTAAATCAAGTATTCATTTGCTCAAAAACAAAATTTCTTGATATTTTCTATTGAATTTTGAGTTTTGAATTTGATTATTTTGACAATTGAATATACAATTTTCGTTATTGGTTGAATTTCAAATACAAAAATTATTAAATAGATAATTTTCGTAATTGAAACACAAAAAATAACAAAAATGTGTTTTCAATTACGAAAATTATCTATTCAATAAATTTTGTATTTGAAATTCAACCAATAACGAAAATTGTATATTCAATTGTCAAAATAATCAAATTCAAAACTCAAAATTCAATAGAAAATATCAAGAAATTTTGTTTTTGAGCAAATGAATACTTGATTTAATTATGAAATAATTGAAACCAGTTCAATATGTGACAAATATTTGAATTGAAACGGTTTAAGAAATAGTTTTTTCTGTGTATGGTCGGGCTTAACCGACTATACTTTCTTACTTGTTTATTTTAAATTCATATCAAATTTGACTCAGAAGCGATTTAAAAAATTGAAAATAAACAACATTTTAAAATCAAATTTCGTATGGAAATCTTGCTTAAATTTAAATATTTTTATGAATAAATTTGTTGCTCCGGAAAGATTTGAATGTACTATTAGTAAAAACTAGATTAAACTTTTAATATTTTTAACTTTTCTTGCATTAAAAATTAAGTAGATTCCATAATAGTAAAATATTTTTGATATTGCATATTCCCCAGATGGCCCATTTTGGGCCATTATTTAAGGTTTAAATTCAAAATTGAAACTCCACAGTACCTCTCGTATAGCCATGTGAAGTATTATTAAAATCGGGCAATTTCTTTAGAAATTACAGATTTATTTCCACGTTTAATGCATAAAATTAATTAGTAAAATTTTGTTGCTATTTTTGAGAAATAAATATTTTTTTCATTTAATCATAATTGTACATTAACTTTTACATTTTGTATGTTAACATTCGTTCATTTTCTATAGTTTTTTTGACAGTTACTAAAAAAAATTAACAGCTTTTAATAAATAAACAAAAATTTCATTAAAATCTTGAGAGATCTATTTCCTTTGATTAAGTAGCTAAACGAACTGCAAACAAAACTGAATTTTACTTATGTATTTTAAAATGTTGTTGGCAAAGTCATAAATATTAAAGACATTTATTTAAACTCCACAACTATCCTTTAAATAAATGAAACATTAGTAAACCAAAATTAAGAAAAAAAAACATATTTTTTAAGTAAGTTTTTTAACATTTGTTTGAAATGAAAAATACATCAATAAAACAACTCAAAGTAGACAAAAACAGCCACGAAAATTTCAATCACCTCTAAACTCCCCCATTAAGAATTTTGGAAAAAAAGCAAAAATCTTTCGACTTTAAATCATTTTTTAAAGGCAGCAAAGTTCATGTGTTTTTTTTTGTTAAACATAAGTTATTTAGAGTAGACTAGTAGTGGCGGTGGCGGCAGGAACAGCAGCATATGGTGGCCTGGGTTGGTTGGTAGTTGGCTTTACTACCAGTTAAAAAGTAACTTATGACCAAAAAACATAAACATCAACATTAATACCAACATTTTTACAAACATGCCACAATATTCCATACATTCAAACATTCATTCATTCATGCATGCATGTTTGCCACCAAATCAAGTGCGGTAGTTTATTTTCATGTTTTTTTTTTTTCTAAACAAAAGTGGCACATTAGTTTTTTGGTTATTTTTATATATTTAAATTTAAATTTAACAATATTTTAGGAAAATAATTTTTATGACTCACCTTTGAAAATCCTATATTTGGTGTTGGTGATTGGTGTATGGAAATGTCATGCCGTTTGAACACTGAAAGTATTGAACAAAAAATAATAATAAAAATATGTCAATATCTTAGAGAAATACATTTAAGCAGTTATTAAAAAAATTAAACACATGTTAATTTTTTCCTCTATTTATTGTAATAAATTAATATAGAGTTGGTTTTGCAATGAGCTTATCAGCATTGAATTAACTACAATGCTACTACTTACTACTACTACTCGTTCTTACTTAATATTTAATATTAGTAATTGTTAGAAGAATTGTTGTAGAACAAAAAAAAATTATTACTTGCTAATGAAATAATAAAAAACAGAAATAATTTAATTGTATCTCAGTTGCCAATGTCGTCATTGTTTTTATTTATTTTTATTGTTTTAATTTATAATATTTGTAGTTAATGTATTTATTTTGTTATTATTGTTGTTTTTTGCTATTTTGGTTTATTGTCAGTTGTTTGAAGGAGTTATTTTTATTAGTTTTTGATTTTCCGTTTTAAAATGTTCAAAATATTAAGTTGCAATCAGCTTGCTGAAGAGCTTAAAAAACCTATGGGTGTATTGGGTATATGACTTCAAAATGTGGGATTTTTTAAATTTTTAGGTTTTATTTTGAAATTTATACAATATAAATTTATTTAGAGTATTGGTCATTGTTAGCTATGATCTTTTCGTATCTTTCTGGCAACATATGGATTCCGAGCCAAAAGAACTGCTCATCTTTTGAGGTCAAGAACGAATCCAGCCAATTTCGTATACTCTGTACCAAAGTGAAGCGTATCCCAGAGAAAGCGTTCTGCATCGACCGAAACAAATATTAGTTGGAAGGGACAAGGTCTGGACTATAAGGTGAGTGAATTAAATCTTCCCAAACACATCATTCTAAATAGTTTTTAACAAGTATTGCAACTAGAGTTTTTCTTTTTCATTTCCCGGGAAATCGGGATTCATTTTGAAATTTCCCGGGAATTCCCGCCTAAAACAAATTATTCAATTTTAAGAAGACTTCGTTAAAAATCTAAAAAAATTCTTTGGTTTTAAAATGTGATTGGATACAAATAAAAAAAATCCAATACAAATTTATTATAAAGAGATAAACTGAATCTATTGGAATGGCTTCAATTTCCATTAGATTTTGTTCTACCTTCGTTAGATTCCAATTAATTCCGTTAATTCGCAAAAAATAATTATTTTTTTTTTAAATTTTGAATTGGCAATCAAAAATTAAGTAATGATGTTAATTAAAACGAGAAGAAAACCCAGTAATATTAAACAATATTAAATTTCACGGAAGGTGGTTTTATTCCAAAAATTTTTAGTGTTACTTTTTGTGAAAAAGCTAAATACTAAAATAATTCTACTTTCGATCGATAAAATTCTGTGACAGCCGTGAAAATTCACGAATAATGTACTTGTTATTGGTCTATTTGGTTTAAATTTTTTTCTCTTTTTTTTGTTTTGGAGCTTTAAGCATATTTTAGAGAAAGTCAAGTTCAAAAAACATTACATAAAAGAAAGGAAAATAATTCCCGAGAATTCTCGCACAATTTCCCGGGATTTTGGGATTGAAAATTTTGCGGAATTCCCGGGATTTCTCGTGCCGGGAATGGTTACGTTCGGTATAGGGTCCCTGTGATGGTCTGGCCAGATTTCAGTAACTCATAAAAGACAAGCTGCATTTCGGACATGCAAAATCGTCTTTCAAGGTCTTTCGGTTTCATTTCGTACACAGAGAATTGCCAATTGTATGATTCGGTTGCACACAGCGAATTTTTTGGTCTATCAACAGAAAACAAGTTGATAAAAAGAATTTCAGTTGAAGCTACCAAACTTTTGTAACTCTTTTAAAAAATTGTTTAGCCACAATTATAAAATTTGGTCACTAAGGTAGTATCATTCAATTGGCAAGAAATTCGGTTGCTCTCATGAATCTGTTTTATCTGTGTGTGGATTAATCGTGCAGCTCGCAAATGTTTTGAAATTGCTGCTTGAGTAGCTCCCAATGATATTGCAAGCTCTTGTTGAGTTTTACTACAATCTTCATGGAGTAATGCCTCGAATACTTGGTCTTCAAACTTTTTTGGCTGGCCTGAACGATCTTTGTCTTCCATGTCAAAATCACCACTCCGCACAAACCATCTAAATAGTTTTTAACAAGTATTGCAACTAGAGTTTTTCTTTTTCATTTCCCGGGAAATCGGGATTCATTTTGAAATTTCCCGGGAATTCCCGCCTAAAACAAATTATTCAATTTTAAGAAGACTTCGTTAAAAATCTAAAAAAATTCTTTGGTTTTAAAATGTGATTGGATACAAATAAAAAAAATCCAATACAAATTTATTATAAAGAGATAAACTGAATCTATTGGAATGGCTTCAATTTCCATTAGATTTTTTAACCGATTTAACACATTCACCAAAGCTTTGTTGAGCAATCGGTCTGCTTCAGAGGCACTTTTTATACCCTACACCACCATAGTGGGGTTGCGTTTGTGCAGATGTTTGAAACGCCCAAAAATATTAGTCTAACACCCACCTTAAATTATACCGGTCGACTTAGAATCACTTTCTGAGTCGAATAAACGAAGTCCGTCCGTCTGGCTGGCTGGCCATGTAAACCTTGTGCGCAGAGTACAGGTCGCAATTTTGAAGATATTTCGATCAAATTTGGTACATATTATTTTTTCGTTATTAGGACCAAGCTTATTGAAACTGACTGAAATCAGTCCATTATTTCACCTAGCCCCCATACAAATGTCCTTCCGAAGTTAGACTTTATCGGTCATATATGTTTAATTTAAAAATGTATCTCCACAAATTCCGTTCCAAATAAGTTTTATATATACAAAAGTCATGTCACCAAATTTTGTTACGATCGGTCCATAATTAGTCATAGCTCCCATATAGACCCGCTTCCGAAAATCACTTTAACGTGCATAAATCGCTTAAAAATGTTGGTATACACCCAAAATTCAACATATACTACGTTTATACGCACGGCTTATTCGCAAATAAAAATATTGCATTTAGAAAAATTTGCCGCATAAACAGTGAATTAATTTTTTATTTGCGAATAGCTAACTTACGAAAACAATTCCTGATTAACGACACTATTTGCAAATAAGATTTTAAGCATTGCCATATGTTTTAACATTTTTAGTTTATTAAGACTTTTTTTAAATATTTCATTGTGTTTTTGCATTAATTGGATTTCGAGACAAATATGAATTTTAGATTCTATAATTTTTGCATTTAAAAAATAAAAAATTTATCATATTTTGTTCAAAATCATTACTACCAATTTATTAAAGTTTACCATCCGGCATCACATAAAAACATAAATTTTCCGACTTATAAACAGTGAGTTAGTTAATTGCAAATAATTTTTATTTGCGAATAGGCTACGTATAAACGTAGTAATAGTTAACTTTCATATAGACATAAATCGCACGACCCAATTTCATAATGATCGGTCCACAATTGGTAATAGCTCCCATATAAGGCCCACATCCGAAAATCACTCAAAAATATAAATTATTGAAATTTTAAAAGGAAAATGTTTTTGCTCTTTTACTTAGTGTAGGGTATTATATGGTCGGGCTTGACCGACCATACTTTCTTACTTATTTAATATTAAAGAAGTAAAGCAAAACTTCCCGCATATTACGCTTTGTTGGTACAAAATTAGACATTTTCGAAACAAAAAAAAAACTTTGTTATTTACATTATAATGTTCAATAACTAAATGAATATAAATGACAGATATGTTCCTTTCATATTAACCCATTTCGCTCCGCTGTTCGATTGTTCGAACAGTAAAAATAAAATTTTTCAAAAAAATGTTTATATGTGAAAAAGGTGGAATTTCTGAAAAGTGTTGGTATGAATGTTAAGTCACATCTTTTAGTAATTAAAAAACTATATCCCGACGTGACCATCCCCCTCCCCTTCGTTGCTAGGGGCTAATTTTTGCAATTACATTAAATTAAAAAATTTCTAAAAATATACATTTTTTAAATAAATTTTTAAAAATAGTAAAACAAATAAAACTTAAATAATAAACAGGAGGAATTAATGGCAACATATGTAACTGTTTTATAAAACATAAAAACCATGATTTACATGCAAATGTGTGCAAACTTAACTGTTCGAAATTTTGAACTGGCTTTTCTGGGAAAACGAAAAATCGGAAAATTTTTTGACCAGATATTTGCAGTTTTTTTGTTTAAAAAATAAATAAAAATTTTATCTCGGAGCGAAATGGGTTAAGGACAAAAACCGCATACACAAGATACGTCATCTATTGTAAATCCGTAACTCTTTTTTGTCATACACCCAATATATTCTATAGTTACTACCCCGTCACCAGATGTACTCATTTCCATACTTTATTTTCTTACTTGGAATATGATGATATTTAACTGCATTTCTATCAAACGTTTGAAAACTATTTTCTTTTATTATATTAATAAAAAAATATTTTTTTTCTTTTAAAACTCTGAAGCTATTTTATACAGAACTATATTAAATAAAGATAAGATAAAGATATAATAGCCTAATCAGGTTATCAAATTTCAAATATAAAATGTTTTTTTTTCTTAAACTTAAGTGAATGAAATGCATTCATTCAAATCCCTGCTTTTAAATTGAGTTAAAAACAACATAGTTTAAAACCATGTTTAGTTTTGTTATGTTTAATATAAAAATAATAAAATAAAAATATATACTTGTACATTTGTCTATTTTTATGTACATACATTTTCATTACTATAGTTTTTTATATTATTATAAATATATAGTTTTTACGCCATATGCCATTCATGCCATTGTGGGAGAACAATCCAAAATATATTAATAGAAAAACAACAAAAAAAATAAAAAAAAAACACAAAACATTGTCACAAGTGTCCAACCCCAACAACAATGTAAAAAAATAAATGTTGAATTAACATTAGAGAGAATTTATTAAAAAAAAAAAAGTAAAAAAAACAAAACACTGTCAATTGGCAAAATGTCAAAGTCCCAATATGAAATAGTTTTTTTTTATGCATTCAATCGAACAACATTGCATACAAATATTCTTTATGTACAACACAACAAATACACGTAATTGTGTTTTTGTTGTTGTAGATATTTTCAAAGCTGCTGCTAACAAACGAAAATCGCAAAATCTGTTTAAACTGAACGTTTAGCAACTCATAAATGCATTGTAAAAGTTGACATTCACTGTTATAGAGAGAAGTAAAGTAGTTATTTATTTAAGTATCGAGTATTTGGCAGAACATTGTCTTACATGAAATTGTTAGTTGTTGTTGTTAGAAACGAACGTAGTGGTTGTAGTAAAATTACAACAAGTGTTTATCGAAGCTTAGTTTTTGGTCAAGTATGGTTTTGAATTTTCAATTGGCCTGTGGGACACACACATGTTTTTGCAATGCAGCAACAATAATAATGTTTTATACTAGACAGACATAAAAAATAACAAAAAAAAAATATTTTTGCAAATGTTGCTTTTATGGCATTGAATTGCAGGGAAATATTGTTTTTACAATATAAAAAAAACAGTAGAGATATAATGATGCTAATTTTATTGATAGTTAATGTTTGGTTAGTTTTTAAAGGAAAAAAATTTCAAAGCAAAACAAAAGAGTTAAGACACAAACATTTGGAAATTAATCCTTTAATGACCTTTAAAATCCATAATAAAATGTTCTAGTGTTCATATTTCAAACATTTCAATCAGATAGTGTTTTTAAACATTTTCCAAAATAGGGTTAATTTTGACCCCAAGAGCGTTCCTACATCAAAGGGTTAATTTTGACTAACATTAAATCTTCAGACTCCATGAAATGTTTTTCTTAGAAGTCTTATCAAAATCAGCTAATCAATACAAACTAATTCGTTACGTTTTTTTTGAGAAAAATTTCAAATATTAAAAAAATTAACTTTTGAAACATTTGTACAAAAATAAAATAAATTTATTCAAACACAGAAAAAGCTATTTCTTAAACCGTTTCAATTCAAATATTTGTCACATATTGAACTGGTTTCAATTATTTCATAATTAAATCAAGTATTCATTTGCTCAAAAACAAAATTTCCATGATACAATAATTGTAAAAGGTAGAATCACTAGGGAGAGTTTTCAATATTTAGCCCTATAACGTCATACTTTGATTTTGATTTTTTTCATATTTTTTTATATTTTCTTTTGTTTGACGTTACAAGAATTGTATAGTTGAGAATTTATTTTATACTGGGTGTACCTTATGTTGTTGTATCATGAAAATTTCTTGATATTTTCTATTGAATTTTGAGTTTTGAATTTGATTATTTTGACAATTGAATATACAATTTTCGTTATTGGTTGAATTTCAAATACAAAATTATTGAATAGATAATTTTCGTAATTGAAAACACATTTTTGTTATTTTTTGTGTTTCAATTACGAAAATTATCTATTCAATAATTTTTGTATTTGAAATTCAACCAATAACGAAAATTGTATATTCAATTGTCAAAATAATCAAATTCAAAACTAAAAATTCAATAGAAAATATCAAGAAATTTTGTTTTTGAGCAAATGAATACTTGATTTAATTATGAAATAATTGAAACCAGTTCAATATGGGATAAATGTTTGAATTGAAATATAATTTTTTCCGTGAAGTATTTTCCATTGTTAGCTATGACCTTTTCCCATCAACATATGGATTCCGAGCCAAAAGAACTGCTCATATTTTGAGGCCAAGAACGAGTAGTCGGACGGGTCACGGTCTGAACTATAAGGCGGGTGAGTCAAAACTTCCCAACCTCCTATTTCTAAATACCAGGGACCATAAATAATGGGTGTCCAAAAAATTTGAAATCAAAAAATCCCTACGTTAGCGTCAGCGGAGACATATACTGCTCTTTCAGAATCTATGGTGAACATAATGATGCCAACTCCACAGTTAACAGTTATTTTTCAACGAATAAATAAAAGTTCGCATAAAACTCTTAAAAAAAGATTTTTAAATAGCCGTCATAAAAAAACTCATTTGAGGAGTTTTATTTTTCCCGTCACAAAAAAAAACTTATTTGAGGAGTTATATTTTTTCCGTCATAAAATTGAAGTCATTTGAGGAGTTTTATTTTCCCCAACAGAAAATAAAACTCTTTTCATTTATTTTCTACTTTTTTCAGTATATTTCTTTACAGAGTCTATCTGATATAATATTTGTAGTAATTTATTTGTTTAAGAAACAAAAACAACAACAATTTGATAATAGCAATCATACAATAACAAATTATAATCCCACTTGATTTTATTTTAATGACAATTTATTCAATTACAATGCAAGGTGCTTTACAAATTGTAATGATCTGACCAGCGACAAGCTTTAGGTATCAATTTACATAAAATGAGTTTTACTTTCTGACGGGAAAAATAAAACTCTTCAAATGACTTTAATTTTATGATGGAAAAAATACAACTCCTCAATTGGGTTTTTTTCTGACGTGAAAAATAAAACTCTGCCAATGATTTTTTGTATGACGGCTATTTAAAGCTCTTTTTTAAGAGTTTCATGCCAACTTTTATTTTTACAATGAATAATAACTGTTTTAGATGAATTTTTTTTCACAAAACGGGTATTGTAACATGTGGCCGAGCGTTGTGATGATGGAATATTATGGTTTCATGTCTGGGCCTTTTGCGTTCAAAAATCATTTCGAACATGCAAAATCATGTTTCAAGGTCTCTCGGCTTCAATATGTATGGTATCCACTTTTGAATGAATCTTGCTACTCGAAAACGTTTTGAAATTGATGCTTAAATAGCTCCCAATGATTTTGTTGAGTTTTACAGCAATCTTCATGCAGTAATGTCCCCTTGTCTTCAAACTTTTTTGGCTAGCTTGGGCGATCTTTGTCTTTCTTGTTAAAATCTCCGAACAAACCATATCTCGCACATTGAAATCGATGGAATACATTCACTATAAGCTTTGGTGGGCAATCGGTGGCATCGGCTGCACTTTTTATATCCTTCACAATGAGCGGCAAAGGGTATTAAAAGTTTGGGAATTCTTCCGGCTCGGTTGCTATTTAAATTCGACAAAATAGGTCCATAAATAGCTGATATATGGAAAAAACCGGGATAACCTCGATTTTTGGTCTATATCTGGATTACTAAGTCATTGATATAGACAATATGGATATCCAATATCCAAAGTCCATTGCAACGATGTATATAATAATTAAAAAAATTTTAAAAAAAGATTTAAAAAAAAAATTTAAAAAAAAAATTAAAAAAAAAAAATTTTAAAAAACTTTTTTAAAATAAATTTAAAAAAAATTAAATTTTGTTTACACAAAAATATTTAAAAATTTTATTTTAAAGTATAATTTGGTGAAGGGTATATAAGATTCGGCACAGCCGAATATAGCTCCCTACTTGTTTTTTTTTTCAAATTAAAGAAGTAAATCCAAACTTCCCGCATATGATGCTTTGTTGGCACAAAATTCAACATTTTCGAAGAAAAACTAATTTTGTTGTTCAATAACTAATGGCGTTTTCTTTTGTGACACAAAATGTTGCCAACATATTTTGTGCCATTTCCTAGCAGTTCTAGGAGACAGTACCGAACTAGTGATTTTACCCATCATTTAGGGTAGGAGCTAGTTACTTCAATAGCCACTTGACTAATCATTTTAACACGGGCATGTCCTAGGCAGGGGGTCAATTGTCTCTTTTTGATTACAATGAGACTCTCTAATAGCTGGTCCAAAGTAGGCAACGCATTGGATTCACATACTGGTTACATAGCGTCAGTTACCTTGCTAGATTTGTAGACAATGTAGGCAACGCATTAGATTCACATACTGGTTGCATAGCGTCAGTTACCTTGCTAGCTTTGTAACTGGTTACTTGATCAGCTACTTGACTAGTTATTTTAACATGTGCATCCTAAGCCCTTTTGATTACATTGTGACTATCTGATAGCTGATCGAAAGTAGTCAACGCTTCTGGTGGGTAAAATAAAGTGCAGTACAAAAATAGTTTGAAGTGACTTCATAAGTTACTAAGACACACTAAAGTGACTATTGACTTCATGCTATGTTACATGGGATATCAGTATACTTAAGCAAATATAAAAATAAACTGTATGAGAATTATATCAACACAATTTGTATAAAACAAGTTTACTCACAAAACATTTATGGTGTTTTCTTTTCTGACACAAAATGTTGCCTATATATTGTGTACCATTTATTAAATGTTACCTATACCCTCATAATGTGTTGCATTTTTAACGATCACAATAGAACAAAAACCATTACCATTTATGGAATTTTCTTACATAAAAAGGGGTGCATTTCTAACCCTTTGATAAAATTGAGGGTGAAACATGAAGCATATATTCAGGGTTTTAGGGTAACATTATTAGAAAAGAACACTACCAAGACCAAGAACACGACATTTTTTTCAGAAAAGAACACAAAGAAGGGTAAAAGGCAGAATAAATGTATAATTTATGCCAGAAAAGAAAACACCATTAAAGTGACTACACTCCAGATTACTTAGAGACACTTAAGTGTCAATTGTCTTCACGCTAGATTACTTGGGATGTATAAAGTAACCAATTGTCTTCTCTCTGCACTACAAAGTGCACACAAGTGTCAAATGACCAAAATATATAAATTGGAGTCCGCCAAGTGATAAGACATTTGTGACAATTACTGTCTTTAAGGGATACATTGACTACTTGCTTAACTGGTGGGTTATTAAAGATTACCCATACCCTCATAATGTTTTACATTTTTAACGATCACAATAGATCAAAAACCATTACCATTTATGGAATTTTCTTTTATGTACCTTCTAAATGTTGTAAAACTATACATTTTGCTGTTTAAAAAGTGTTGTATTTCTAACCCTTTGATAAAATTGATGGTGAAACGTGTAGCATATTTTCGGGGTTTTAGGGCAACATTACCAAACTACATTTTTTTAGAAAAGAATACAGAAAAGGGGTAAAAAAACGCCATAAGTGATAACAAATGACTGATATGTACCCTTCAAAATAACATATAAGTTATTAAAAACAAAAACCGCGTTCTAAAGATACGCCGCATTTTTAACTCATAGCCCAATATTTTCCTTAAAATCAAACACCCAATTCTTTTAAAAGTAGAACAATAGAAATTTTCTTTACTATTTAGAGCAAATCCCAACAAAATTTGGCGCACCTTTCCTGAAAAAAAAATCATTCATGCATTTCCCAGATCTTTGACAACATTGTTGTCATCAAAGGCGAACAAATTTAAATAACAACGTAGGTGTTTTCAATTTCAGCTGGGAAAGCAACAACACAGCATTAAAGAATTCTATGATGTCAATAAAAGATGTTACAAATAATAACAAATGTAATGTAATCCTAAAGTAGAACTAATTGCTTTTGATGATTATCTAAGAAAAAAAATGATATTAAAAGAGCTTAGCTTAGAATAAAAACTGAAAATACAATGAATAGATCATGAAAAGGTGCGTCATTAAATAATGGAAAAATGCGCTCCTCACAACAACAATTGTATCTTCACACTTAACATTGTCATCATTTTGGATTGAAAATAAATCTAAACAAAAAAATAAATTAAAACAATGTCAAGTTTATGTAATAGATATTTTTGAATAATGATTCAATAATGTTTATGCTGTTGGAAATTTCTAATAAGGCAGCCAAGTCAAGCTACTCTTAAATGCATTTTTTTAAATTTTAGAAGTTTCAACTCATTTTAATAAATTTGTTTGTATAAACAATTTGTATTTTTCTTCGTATTTTATTTGTTTATCCGATAAACTACATTTATTTTAATTAATTAAACACGGATATAAGAATTTCCCGGGTGTCATTGCAAAATACAAAAAAATAAAAATAAAAAAAAAAACTTGCCAACAAACAGAATTTAAATAGCAATGGACATTGAGCTTTAAGGTACTAAATAAACTACCAACTGTTTTATTAAATACACTTAATAAAACGACAGCGGCAGCTTTGACTATGACAACCCAGCATCATTTATTAACCCAATTGACCACCATATTCTTAAATGTTAATGACTAGATGGGTGTCAACTTTATTAGCGACAAAATGATTTTAATGACAAAGTGTTGAAATATTTCTTTAAAAAAAGTCTGTTGAAATCAAGACAAAGTCTTAAATGTTGTCTTCTTTTAAACTTGTCTACGACAAGCAGACCGAAAAAATCTTTGTCTTCTATCAACTTTGTGATGGGATGCAAGATGAGCGATAATGTCCTGAAGGTTGATTTCTAAAACACAGGCAATTAGAATAAGGCGACATATTCTGATATAAAGTCTTCTATAATCCTTTTTTGGCGATAAAGTTCAGCGTTAAAGTTCAGCATTTTATCTTCTATCAACTCTCATCATAACAAGATTAGCGACAATATTCTGAAGGTTGACTTCACTGATACTCAGGTAGTGAGAACATGGCGATATAGTGTAATATAACGACTTCTATAAGACTGTTTCGACGACAAGAAAAACATTAAAACCCTGCTTGTCTTCTATCAACTTTCTTGATGGCAAAATTAGCGACAAAATCAATAATATTAGCTTCTAGAGGACTATTTGAACGATGTGTTGAAATTGTCGTCCTTAAAAATTGTCTCCTTTCACCATTGTTTTATCACAAAACTTTAAGTGTTGCTTTCAATACACTATGTTGCTAATAAAATTACCTGCAGCGTTGAGAAATGTTTTCTGTATAAGACTGATGACATTAAAGTGAGCGACAAAGTCTTAAATGTTGTGGTCTGTTAAAGTTTCTTGACGACAACATATATAATCCTTGTCTTATCTAGGCTCTGTTGAAGACAAGTTCAGCGACGTAGTCTAAAACGATGTTTTTTATGAACCTCTTGACGAAAAGTTGAGCGACAGAGTCTTAAACGATCCACAAAATGTTTCATAAAGACTTGAATGTTGATATCAATATGTGCGAAATTATCTTATATGCTCCATTCTGTTAAACTCTGTTGCCGAAAAGTTGAGCGACAAAATATTTAAAATTATGTTTTTTTATAAACCTCTTGACGAAAAGTAGAGCGACAGAGTCTTAACTCTTAACGAAATGTTTGATAAAGTCTTGAATGTTGACATCAATATGTGCGAAATTATCTTATATGCTCTGTCCTCTTAAACATTGACGACGAAAAGTTGAGCGATAAAATATTTGTTGTTGCCCTTCATCAAATGCATTCAAGACAATGTTAGCGAAAATTTCTAAAATAATGTCTCCTATAAATCTCTTTTGCTGATAAATAGAACTTTTACGGTTATGAAGAGACGAGCGATAAAGCCCTGTATGTTGTGTTATAATGATTTTGATGACACCTAGAATGGTGAACAATTTTTGAATGTAGTCTACCGAATTGAGCGATAAAGTCTTTTAAGTTTTTTGGGCTTTCTACCAACAACATTTTAAAGATTTGCTTCAGAAAATGTTGACGACGAAATGATTATAAAGCAAGGTAGGCTACGATTACCACTAAAATACCCGTTACCGTTAGCTTTAATCGATAGCCAACCCTGTTAAAAGAAAAATGTCGTCAAATTATAGTAAATTTCGCAAAGTATAGTTGATGACAAAATTAATGACATTATCGCCTTTGTATTAATTGAAGTTTATAATGTTTTCGACGACTATATTAAGGTATTGATCATTGTTAATGCGAAATTAACCAAATTGTCACTCTTGTGAGCTTGCACAATTTTCGGGATACTTGACGATATTCTCGTCCTTTCAATGATGAAGATAATATGGTGGACATAATATTCTATAATTTAAAAGACGAATATATCGAGCCCTTAGCGCCAAATTATCGTAAGCGACATTTTAAAAATTTTTTTTTTATTGTAAAAAAATTTTATGGACCGACTGATGTTTTAGCGTTTTCAGAATATCAAAATTGTTAATAACATAAAAATTATAGGGGGTAAGATTTTATCGTAAGTCAATGTTTATATTTTACAGAAAATGAATTTTATCGTAAGCGACACACAGTGGTATCGAAAAAAAAAGAGGGAAATAAATCTGGAACTTCTAAATGGTTAGATTGGTTTTAATGAAATTTCACATGCGCAAAGAAAAAGTGTTGTCGAGTTTAAGTTTTGAACCTTGACCTTATGGGCCCACCGGTGGCGCGACCAAGGGTCCTCAAAGTAGGACACCTCGGGCATGTTATATTTTTAAAACGATCTAATTTATTCGTTTGTGTCCCTATTTCAAAAAAAATTACACACATATAATCTTCTCATCGAGCACTATTAAAAACTTTGTCAAATATCTCTTAAAGCTTAGGAGATGTTCGCATATGAAAATTAAATTTTCCAAATTTTTAACCACCACACTCCAGTTTTTTGATAACAGCTCGTCCAAATATTTTCCGATTTTCACCTATTTTCATTTGTTGGATTAACAACACATTTATGTGTCAAATAAAAAAATAATTGTTTAAAAATAATGATTAAGCCCAAAGTTATAAGCATTCGAATTTAAAAAATTTTAAATAGACGATTTTTCGCTAATTTTCTGGGAAAAAAGTACTTTTTAAGTTATCGCAAAAAATTTCTAAGAGGATGTATAAGGAATATATACTTTCTGAAAGTTAAGTTTTCATAAAATATTTTAGATGAAAAAAAATTAAAAAGTTGTTGTTACCGAGGGGACCAGGTCCATACAAAAAACACCTATTTTTTATGTAAAATTAAATTTTTTGGGCAAAAATTCTAAAATCGCATATTGGATTTCAAAATATAGTAACCAATTTTAGGTGGACTAATATGTTTCTAATTATTTTGTATAGGCTTCCGATTACCCCGACCCTGGTATGGATATTATAGCCAAAAAACTAAAAATTCCCATTTTTGGAATTATTCAACACTTTTTTGGGAATTGCGGGATTGCTGATAATAAATTTCAAAATTCGTTTTTATTTTTCCATTTTAAATAGAAAATTTCATTAAAAACTATTCACACATAAAAATTTAATTTCAATTCGAAAAATTATTATACATATATGCAAAAATTCAATAAAAAAATGTTTTTGTCATATTTTTCAATAAAGTATTCCATGAATTTTTAATTGTCAAAACTTATAAATATTTTTGAAAAATAAGCAAATAACTTGATCGAAATTATATTATATCGCATCATAACATTTTTAATTCTATGCATAAATTTCAAAATAATCAAAAAAACCTTCTCCTGTAAAATTTGTGTTTTGTCGCTTACGATAATTTGGCGCTAAGGGCTCGATATAAAGGAACTGGTCATTATTACTGTGTCAACGACCTGATAAACCACATTGTCGCTCTTGTAATCTTATACAACTTTAGGGACAAATTTCATCAAAAACACGTCTTTCACTTTCTGGTGACACTTCTTTGAAATCATCTATGACGAATAAGGAATCGTAGACGAATAAACATACGATTTTGCCATCCAGTCTAGCATGATTCTGGCGACACGTTTTCGATAACGTCTTTGTTGTACAAGAATGTTTGCCAAAGCATCGTTGAAGAGGACATAAACGATATTATCGCCATATGACGTCAACATCTAAATAGAGAACCTTTTTGCAACTTTAAATCGAACATATTGATTTTATATCTTAAAATTAAGTGGTCGTATATATAAAGGAACTAGACGTTGTAACTGCTTCAATGACAAGCTTTTGTAATTTAGCTCGATTCTTCGTGTGCGAAAACATCGCTAAAGAATGAGAGATAATTTGTGGCCCATATAATCGTTGACGATATTGTCGCCCTATTATATATTGGCGACTATAATCATCGCCAACAATAGGGTGGATTTAATATTTTATTCTGACGTTTGTGAATATACATACAATTTTATTATTGCTTCAATAACAAGATGAACAATATTTTCGCTTTTGAAGTCTTGCGACACTTGCGGTATTCTTGCCAAATGAACCATATTGTCGTCTTTTAAAACGTTGGCGACAATAAAATGATCTTGTCGCAGATACAGCGTCAATGACCAAATAGGCGAGTTTGTCGCTTTTATTTAAAAACTTTTAATTTTTTTTCTTTTTATCGTGTCTTGAATTCACCATTGATTATAGCTGAAAGACATGACCAACTGGGTTCCTTTGCTCCTCTATATTGACGAGTTGTTGCTGGTTTTTTTTGTTAACAACCGGGTTTCACACAATTTTTAAACGTTCAACACTGTATAAATGATTTATTAAAACACAGACAAACATTTAGCAATTGCTATGAATATCTTAAGTTATTTTTTTAAAAATATATAAAAATAAAAAACAATATAAGAAAAATTACTGATAATAAGTGGAATATTTTAATAAGTTGTGAATTTTATTTACTATTACTCGCACTCGTACAGCTGTAGGAAACTGCAGCGGTCGCTTACAGCTGCTGTAGCTGTTGCTTGCTGCTGCACCTTTACAAGTTTCATTCAATTCTAAAAGTATTAAAAGTATTTGCCTTTAAATTGCACCCTCTAGTAGATGGAGAAAACCCCAACGAAATGTTAATTACATGTTATAACATTTTGGTATAATCAGTTGCAGAAATTACAGCTAATTCAAGTTCAATGTAATTCTAGCTATAATTTGTTTTTTTCTTGTTTTTGTTTATTTCTTTTCTGATTTTATTGTAATAATTTTAGTTGTTAGATTTTTCTCTCAACTCAACTCAACTTAAAAGGTGTGTTGAATCGGTAAATTCAAATAGATTTTTGTTTTTTGAACACAAAAAAAAATAAAACTAATTTGCCTTGGTATTTGTAAACTACAAGTTTAGAAGTTGATCGTTTTTTTTTTTTGTTTTTCTTTGGTGATGCTGAGGATTCTTTGTGTGTGTTTTAGTTTTAGCTCATTCATGGAGTCAGTCAGCCAGTCAGTCAGTTAGTCAGTAAGTTAGACTTTAAGTTTATCTGTCACAGAGTGAGTTTATATTGTAATTGTTTGGGGTATCGTCGTTGTTTGCTGTTTATTTTGTATATATTCTTATGACAATGACACATTTTCAATGATTCATTTGTTTATTAGAAATGTTTTTAATTTATAGTTGTTATCTTTTCGCTGTCATCTCATCTGCTGAAAAAGCATCGCAACAAAAAAAAATAAACAAAATTTAAAACACAATGCAATTGTAAATGCATTTTGTTTTGTAGAGGCAACAGGTTCTGACCCAGCCATGAATATTATTTCTATTTCTATTTCTAAGTTTATTTAATTTAATTATTTCGTAGTTATTATTAGTTTTATTTATGTATATTTACTATTCTTATACAATTCAATATTATAATACTGAGTATAAATTAGGTTTTAGCAATAACTTCATTTAAATAGTCATAATAAATTATATTATGGGAGCTACAGCTAGATTTCCAAATAAAGATGTTGTGTAACATTTGAAAGCCTAGAGTAGCTACAAATTATATCTACAATAGTTGAACCAGTATGTTTTTCTTTGACAAATGTGCGAAATTTTCGCCCACATAATGGTTGACGTCCAAACATTGTAGCAATTTAAGCAAATATGCTAGATTTAAGCTTTTATAATGACGATAGCTTTTATAAAGGAAATCGACCTGTAACTGCGTCAATGGCAAGATGAGTGATATCGTCAATTTTGTAATGTAGCATGATTCTGGCGACACTTGTTCAAATTTGAAAAATGCTCTTATCCTTAACCCGACCTTACCTCTGACATCTATTGGTTGTCATATGCGGGAAGTTTTGCTTTACTTCTTTAATTTGAAAAAAAAAGTGACGCTGAAGAACACCGATTGCTCACCAAAGCTTATGGTGAATGTGTTCCATCTGTTTCAATATGGGTGAGATCGTTTGTTAGCTTCAGAAGTGTTGATTTTGACACGGAACAGAAAAGCCAGCCAACAAATTTTGAAGATCAAGAATTGGAGGCATTACTCCATGAAGATTGTTGTCAAACTCAACAAGAGCTTGAAAAATCATTGGGAACTACTTAAGCAGCAATTTCAAAACGTTTGCGAGCAGCAGGATGAGACCTTAAAAGACGATTTTGCATATCTGAAATGATGTTTGATTGCTATTAAAGAAAATCATTTCTGCACCGAATCATTACTTGCGTTTTAAAATTGACCCAAATATCCTTGGCGCTATGGTAATGATCTGTATTTGGTGGGAGGAAAAGGGTGCTATTTATTATTAGCTGCTGAAATCTGGTCAAAACATCACATGACAAATGCAGCGAATGCAACTTATTCGTTTGAAGAGAGCATTTGCCGAAAAACGCCCAAACATGAAATCGTAATATTTCATCATGACAACGCTCGGCCACATGTTTTTATATCTGTTAAAAACTATTTAGAAAGAAGTGGTTGGGAAGTCTTGCCTCATAAGCCTTAAAGACCACAAACGCTCAAAGCAGAACGCTCCCTGGGATACGCTTCACCTAAGAACAGAGTTTGCGAAACTGGCTTGATTAGTTTTTGGCCTCAAAAGATGAGCAGTTCTTTTACCACGGAATCCATATGTTTCAAAATAAAGGCGAAACTTTTTGAAAAAAATCCGCATTTTTAAGTCATAAATGGTGGATTTAGTCTTCGATAATATCGTCGACGAAATATATAAAAGAAACATATCGTTGCTATTGCGTCAATGTCGCTTTTATAGTCTTGCACGATTCTGACGAGTCAATTTCCGACCAATGAATTGCTAACGAAGAAATTAGTATATTTTAATCGTTGATGTCTAAACACACGAATTGTAGCCTCTCAATTAATATTGAGGATTTAAACTTATTTGTTTAACTTTGTCAATGACAAGAGCGACATTGTCACTCTTTTAGGCTTTCACGATATTGACCAGGGAAATGTTGACGTAGAAATGAGCAATATTGTTGCCCATATAATCATTGCTGTCCAAATAAATCATGTTTAAAGGAGCTAAATGTCACTCATCTTTGAATTGATGCAACAGCAAAGATACGTTTCTTTATATATTTCGACGATGATATTATAGAAGAATAGTTTTCAAATTTGTTCCACTCATTTTTCTTTCGACATCCTGACACAGCTGACATGAGCGACATTCTCGCTTTTATAGTCTTGCATGATTCTTACGACTGAAGAGTCAATATACGACTAAGGAATCGTTGACGTCCAAATCCTCAATTTAATATTTTATAACGAAGCTGACGAACATATAAAAAAAATCGAATTATTATTGCGTAAATGATTCCGAACGATTTTGGCTACACAAATGTTCGCGATAATATGGTGAATTTAATGTTCGTCGCGAATATATAAAGAAGCTTTTTCGTTGGTATTGCGACTCAGTCACTTTTGTAATTTTGCGCAATTCAGACAACATTTGAAAAAACAGTCGGTGACAATTTGTTGTTGTAAATTGTCTGGCATTCACCGTGGAGCATATTTACGATATCTAAAATTTTTTTTTCATAATTTTTTGCTATAAAAATTTTGCTCCATATAAAAAGTTTTTAATGAAAATAAAATAGATTAAGAATCTATTGTGCAGAAAAAAACAAAATAATATTGTCGGAAAATTTTTGGCGAAAAAGATTTTTCGTTGTTTTTTAAAACTTCTATTTAAAATTGTTTGTATTAGTTGTCCCTAAAATATTTAAAATATTTGTCTTTAATTTTTTTCTTTTCCAAAAAACTTTCCATATTATTCCCACCATCTAATAATAGTCATTTATTTTGTAGAAGATTTTCAATTAGTATGTAAGTAAGGTCTGTCTGATAAATTTAGTAACTAATTTATTTAATGTGCCAACATTTACTAATTTTATATAATTATTATAATCTATTGAATTTTTTTTCCTGTCTTATTTAAAGAAACCAACAAAAAAAAAAACGTAAAATTATAGAATTTACAACATGAATGATTGTAAACTTGTGGAGAAGTAATAAAATAGAAAATCTAGAATTACAGCAAAAGGCAGATTACAGCATTAATTTGAAAAACTTACAACAAGATGTTGTTTTTTTTTGTATATTTTTTTGTTTATCCCACACATTAATTTGAGCAGAACAATTTTCGAAATTATCTAAACAAAAAAAAAAAAAAACAGAGAGAAAATAAAGAATTACGTGCAATTTCAATTACACTCAAACAAAAAAATGTTAAAGGCTCAAAGGAAAGGAAATAGTGAAAGGATTGAAGATTTAAGTTTAAAAAGAAAACTATTGCTTTTTATAGATTTATTTGGTTTAAAAACTTTTTCCAAGTGTGTTATTTAAATGGTTGTTGGCCCTTTATAAGTACATTTTGTTAGAGAACAACAAACAATCCAATTTTCTATTGCAATTCAACTAATTTTATAAGTCCATACGAGTGTAAGATAATAAACAAAAAAAAATAAAAATAAATAAATTATACAACAATTCACAGATGTTAAATAAAATTATTTGATTATATAATACGTACTACAAACAATCTAAGAGTTACCACACGTACAAAAATTCTATAGAATTTTTTATTATAGATTCTTGCAAAAACCAACTTACCTTGTTGAAAATAATTCGCTTTTCTCACATACACACACACTAAAGCCATCAATTGCAGCTGGGATAAACGCTGTCGCGTTGATTGTGGCAACGGCAGTAGATCTCGTAAATTGGCAATTTCAGCATTAATTAAATCTCTACGCAGTTTGGAGGCACCTTTTGTTGATTTGTTTGCATCAAACCTATAATTTAGAGGGGTAGGAAAAGAAATAATATAAAAACTAATTATTATATTGAAAAAATATTAAAGAATAAATAAATAAATTCGTAGAAGTACTTATAAATAGATGGTAGCTGCTGCATTGCCAGCGACTTTTTTTATGAATCATAAAACCAAAAGTACAAAACGAGAGAATTCCTTTGAATTTAAAGCATCATTTCACAGGTATTAATTTTATGTTATCAACTTTTAGGGCTACTGTTTGGGGTTAAACATATGAATGTGCATAAATACATGTGTGTAAATTTTGGTCTGTGTGTAAGTTTATTTCGGATTAGCATTTGTATTTAACAACATTTAAACTTTTACACACACACACACATGATTTCACAACTTGAATATTGATCATGAAAAGCAGCTATCGATGACAGGATTGCCAAAGTTAAAGATTTCTAAATGTATTCAATTTGCTTTCCATATATGAGAAAAACGAAAGACTTAAGACTCAAACTTGTTAAAACGTAGTCGTGTTACTTCGTGTCGGCTATATGACATGTTTGTTTCCTAAGTCTTTTGTTTTGATATGAAGGATTCGTTATTTGATTTTCATATTTTAGAAAAACAAAAGACTTAAGACTCAAACTTGTTAAAACGAAGTCATCTAACTTCGTGGCGTTTATTTGATGTTTGTTTTCTAAATCTTTTGTTTTGATAAGAAGGATTCGTTATTTGATTTTCATATTTTAGAAAAACAAAAGACTTAAGACTCAAACTTGTTAAAACGAAGTCATGTAACTTCGTGGCGTTTATTTGATGTTTGTTTTCTAAATCTTTTGTTTTGATAAGAAGGATTCATTATTTGATTTTCATATTTTAGAAAAACAAAAGACTTAAGACTCAAACTTGTTAAAACGTAGTCGTGTTACTTCGTGTCTGATATTTAATAAGTTTGTTTCCTAAATCTTTTGTTTTGATGTGAATGAATCTTTATTTGATACTTTTCATGAATTTCTAACTTCCAGAATATTCATTTCAGACATTATAAAGTATGTAGTATATGAATTTCAAAATTTTGTAGTCTTGCACGATTACCGCGACACTTGTTTGAAAACGTCGATGACGAAAAAGCGTATCGTTTCGTCCAAGTCTTACGAGTTAATGGTGGATATTGTCGGTCATATAATCGATGAGATATAAATCGACGACATTGTCAAACCTTCACAAGTTGTCGAGAAATTGAGGAATATATAAAACAAATTTCATGTTTATACTACGTTAATAAGAAGATGACTGACGACACTTGTTCGTAAACGTTACTGTACAATAGACAGTCAATTGATGAAGAAATTGACGACATCGTCCATATAATCGTTAAGATCCAAATAGGCTACATTTTCACTTCTTCAAACTTTGTCTGCAATACTGAGGTTCAAGGTTTTATAATGACATTTCCACTCCTATAGTCTAGCACGTTTCGGGCGACACTTTTTCAAAAACTTCATTGTTGAAAAGGTGTAAGTTTTCGATGAAGGAATACACAATATCGTCCCTATTTAAAGTTAAAATTCTTACTGTGTTAATGACAAAATGAGAGACTTTGTCGCTTTTGTAGTCTAGCACAAATCTGGCGACACTTGCTCGAAAACTTCGGAGACGAATGAGAGTAAAATTTCAGACTGGGAATCGATTACGAAAAAATGGAGATTACTGTGGACCATATACTATACTAATCGACAACATTGTCGACTCTTCAAACGTTAACAATAATATGGTGGATTTAATATTCTATAATATCCTCGACTAATATAATAAGGAACTGGTCAATGACCATATGAACCAAATTGTCACTTATCGCGATAAGCGTACAACAATGTTGCAGATGAGTAGTTGAGAGTTTTCGAATAAGAAATCGTTGACGCCCGTACAACGTTAATATCCAAATGGACGAATATAAAACGTTAGTACTGCGACAATAACAAGATAAGCGACAATGTGGCTCATTGAGTCATGAGTCAAATTTTCGGCAAGGAATCGTTGACTAAGAAATTAAGGATATTGTCGCCTATTTAATCGTAAGTTACAAATTCAAGTTTCGACCAAGAATTGGTTGATGGAAAAATAACGGACATTGTAGACCACACAATCATTAAAATCCAAATCTACGACATTGCCGCTCCATCAAGACGTTAGTACTGCGACAATAACAAGATAAGCGACAATGTGGCTCATTGAGTCAAATTTTCGGCTAAGGAATCGTTGGCTAAGAAATTAAGGATATTGTCGCCCATTTAATCGTAAGTTGCAAATTCAAGTTTCGACCAAGAAATGGTTGATGGGAAAATAACGGACATTGTAGACCACACAATCATTAAAATCCAAATCTACAACATTGCCGCTACATCAAGATGGAGACAATATGATGATTATAATGGCGTTGATGAATATATAAATGAATGAGACGTTCTTACTTTGTCAATAACAAATCTAGCATAATTCATTCGACATTTGTTGAAAATGTCGCTGACGAATGAGACATTTTATTTTAAAAACTCCTTTCTATACTAGAAACGTATTTTTATACTAAAAACTACTTTTTATACTAAAAACTACTTTTTATACTAAAAACTACTTTTTATACTAAAAACTACTTTTTATACTAAAAAATACTTTTTATACTAAAAAATACTTTTTATACTAAAAACTACTTTTTATACTAAAAACTACTTTTTATACTAAAAACTACTTTTTATACTAAAAACTACTTTTTATACTAAAAACTACTTTTTATACTAAAAACTACTTCTTATACTAAAAACTACTTCTTATACTAAAAACTACTTTTTATACTAAAAACTACTTTTTATACTAAAAACTACTTTTTATACTAAAAACTACTTTTTATACTAAAAACTACTTTTTATACTAAAAACGCATTTTTATACTAAAAACGCCATATTATACTAAAAATCCAGTTTTACACTAAAAACACCTTTTTATACTAAAAACTCCTTTTTATACTAAAAACTTGTTTTTATGCTAAAAATTATTGTTTGTACTTAAACGTTTGTATTAAAAATGGTTTTTTACCAAACTATATTTTTCAATTTTCCCCCGCATAATTATTAGCTAAACCTGGCAATCCTATTTAGTTTAATAAAACAATGCTTGTGTAGTTTTAGTTTATGGTTGTCTGGTATTTTGTTTCTTAATGTCTGACTAAAATAGAGGGAGGTATCAACGCTGGCGTCTGGCCTCATCATCAGTTCGAGTACAATTTAAACAGAAATAAAAACTGAAAAAAACAACACACACAAACATATAACATTGATGTATCACAAAAATTCGCAAGCAGCATTGTTTTAAGCCAAGTATTTTTTTTTTACCAAAAAAAAAATAAAAATAAAAACAAAAGAATACATAGAAAGAATTCCATATGAAGAATATAAAATCCAGCTTCTTTTATTTTGTTCAGATGAGTTTTTAAAGTTTTGTTTTTTGGTATTATTAAAGCCTTTGGGTGGTTTTGATGATGGGATTTATATATTTGTTGCACATTGTGTTTTTCAGTTCAGTGCAGTGCAGTAAGTAGCAACTTTGGTTACCCGCCGAGCAGCTTACAACAACTAACTCTTTATGCGTTAAAGTAGCTGCTTACTGGGATTCCTTTTGGTATTTTATTTTATTTTTGGTTTATTTCGTTTATAATGAGTTTTATTTACACTTTTCCCACGCTACAAATTCATAATTTTTGTGAGCAAAAATATGATTTGTTTTTTATGTTGCCAACATTACATTATTGATTTAACAATTATTTGAGAAAGAAGAGCTCAACAATTTGTATTCAAGTACCACAACTATTTAAGGAATAGTGCAGCATATATTTTGTTCTTTAGAAACAATATATTTAGATTTTTTGCCAATGTGTTTGTATTTATGGTTTTACCTCATCCTATGATTACATTTCATTAGTTTTTAAGCGAAAAACTCCAGAAAAATTCCTAGAATTTTTAACATTTCCACTGAAAATTGTAAACCACAACTACGAGTACAATACTTATCATCATCGTCTTCAGTATTATTATGTTTAGAACTGGGATGTTGTTTGGCATGATGCTTGTGGTAGTTGTGAATTCAAAATAATCAAACATATTGTAGCAAAAAAAAGTTCGCACACTTTAGTTTTAGAAATTTAAGCTTTTTGTGAGTTTATACAATAAGTAAAATGATGTGAACAGGTGGGTCCAACTATTAAAGTATATTAAATTGGTATATTTTCATCATCATATTCATTATCTCTTTTTGAAAGTTGTGTAGACAAATTTAACTAATCTGTATGCAAAGGACTTTCCAGTTGTTGTTTGTTGATTAGCAATACAATGTTTTATCTAAAATAATTAATACTAAAACGACATCAACAACATATAACAATCATGTTATTTTATTGCACAAATTCCAGAAAATTCATTATGTGTGTCAAGTCGACATTTAAACATCATTTAACATTACTATATACCACTTTTATGGAATTAATTCTTTAAGTTGTTTTAGACTTTAAAATCCGTCCAAAGGATATTTAGTTAATATTTTAGGTAATGCATTTTGCGTTCAAAACCAACTTTTTTTCCGATGTCTCTTATCATTGTTATACATCGGAATTTGTAAAAAAAGTCGATTTTAAATTTTTTGTTAGTTAGGGCATTTTGCGTTTTAGGTAACGATATACTAAATTCGTGGTTTTATATTAAAAAACTTATTTTTATACTAAAAACTTATTTTTATACTAAAAACTTATTTTTATACTAAAATCTTATTTTTATACTAAAAACGTCTTTTTATACTAAAAACGTCTTTTTATACTAAAAACGTCTTTTTATACTAAAAACGTCTTTTTATACTAAAAACGTCTTTTTATACTAAAATCTTATTTTTATACTAAAAACGTCTTTTTATACTAAAAACGTCTTTTTATACTAAAAACTAATTTTTATACTAAAAACTAATTTTTATACTAAAAACTAATTTTTATACTAAAAACGTCTTTTTATACTAAAATCGAATTTTTATACTAAAAACTTCTTTTTATACTAAAAACTTCTTTTTATACTAAAAACGTCTTTTTATACTAAAAACGTCTTTTTATACTAAAAACGTATTTTTATACTAAAAACGTATTTTTATACTGAAAACGTATTTTTATATTAAACAAGTTTTATTATGCTAAAAACATAAATTTATACTTTTATACTAAAATCTTTTTATAATAAAAACGTCCTTTTATACTAAAAACGTATTTTTTTATACTAAAAAACTTATTTTTATACTAAAATTCCTTTTTATACTGAAAACTCCATTTTGATGTTTTAATTTTTTTTGCGAAATAAACTTTTTAATGAAAATATTTTGTTTACTAGTTTATTAATACGCCAAACTTCATTTGTTTTTCGAACATAAATCACAATAATTAATTTAGAAATTAATCAATGATGTTCTCGCAAGTTATTAGTTTTCTACCAAGGGCCTTAGTTTGAACATTAAAGTGTTTTTTATACTTTTTTTCTTTAAAACCAAAAATACACATCATTTTTCTTAAACTAAAACAACCACAAAAAATAATAATAATAAAACCTCAGCGTAACACTGGTAGCAATATCGACGTCATCATCATCATCAGGGTCTTCATTATGAGGATCAACATGATGTTGTTGTTGGCTTAGGAAATTTTGTGTTGCCACAAACGAGATGTATCACTCAGTCACTCGACCAGGTTGGTGGTAAATAACACAACCAGCAATATGCAAAAACCACTACATATCAGCAGCGACAACAGTGGCAGCAATAGCAACCAACCAATGGCTATATAGACAAAAAACCCCCCAACAAAAAATATTTATGCTGCACACGAGTACGAGCTGCAAATGTAAAGAAAATACAGTATTTAGAATAATTTTTGTTGTCTGTTGTTGCCACAGTCAAACTCTCACACTTTTATTTCTGCTGCTTGCTGCATCGCTATTGTTACTGTGGCTGTGTGGTTCTTCTTTTATTTTTGGGGTTTTCATCGACAATCAGCAGTGGTGATGGTGGTACGTACTAGTGGTTGGTTCTTCGTGGTGATGATGATGGTGGTGGTCAATTATCTGTTGCTCTGTTGTTTTGCTACCGGTATTGAGTTTAAAAGTTGGCATTTTACAGCTTACGAGCATAATGAAGTTTATGGATTTATGAGCGCTGTTCTTGGGAAACACCAAGTGTGATGGCAATGAAATGAAATGCTACAAAAAAGCACCAAGAGTAACAATTTCTCTCATTTTTGCCTTTAAGTTAAAGAACAAAAACAACAAAAGTATGGTAGTTGTATTCTGTAGTAAAAACTTTAACAAAAAACTAACGTTTACGCGTGATATTGATCGGCGCTTCGTTGCACACATAATCTGTAGCTTTTTTCTGTCGTTTTTTTTTTCGTTGTTTTTGGTTTGATTTTTGTGGTCTGCATAAACCATATTCTTAATAACGGATTGCATGGTTTTAGCCTTATGTGAGCCGGTTGTTTGCTTGATGCTGCTTGCTACTTACATATTTCATCATTCAATTTTTTGTTAATTTTTTTCTTGCTACCGGGCAAAATATTTTGTAAATCTCTCAAGTTCATGTTGTGTGTATGAATGTGATACGTGCATTTGTTGCTTTGCATATTGGTTCATATTGATAGTCTTTTTGCCTTAGCTACTGTTTACTGCTGCCTTTTGCTATTTGTTGTTTTTTTGCGATGATTGCTTTAATTTGCGTGCGAAAGTTTTTAATAAAATCTTGAAGAAAAAAAATATGAAAACTACAAATTCTGGCAATATTTTTTTTTCTTTGCCAATACATCATTTACAATGTTCCCATGACTGTTCTTTTTTTCGTTTTGTATTTTAAGCCATGGTTTATAAAAGTAATAATTTTGTAGGCGACCAAAGTTTTTTATTTTGCATTCTTAAAGAGAAAATTTTAAAGATTTTGGTTTTATACATAAATTGTTGCAGATTTCTGTTTATGTATGTGTGTTTTATAGAATATCAGTAATAATAAGTTGGGAAAAGCTAATTGTAAGACAAATACCAAAAGACAGTAGCAACGTCTTTTGATATTTATCTTATGTGAAGTTGTTTGGACGAATGTCAACAAGCTATCATATTATTATTATTAACACATATCATTTTGTACTAAAATCTTCTCTACCAAAAACTACTTTTTATAGTAAAATATTGTTTTTATACTAAAAGGTGTTTTTATACTTAACAGAGTTTTTTAACGGCTTTCTATACTAAAAACGTCTTTTTATACTACAAACGTCTTTTTATACTAAAAACGTCTTTTTATACTAAAAATGTCTTTTTATACTAAAAACTACTTTTTATACTAAAAACGGCTTTTTACACTAAAAACTTTTTTTAAAACTAAAAACGTCTTTTTATACTAAAACGGTTTTTTAATACTAAAAACGTCTTTCTATAGTAAAAATTTCTTTTTATACTAAAAATTTCTTTTCATACTAAAAATTTATTTTTATACTAAAAACAGCTTTTTATACTAAAAACAGCTTTTTATAATAAAAACAGCTTTTTATACTAAAAACAGCTTTTTATACTGAAAACGTATTTTTATGCTAAAAACGTCTTTTAAAAAACGATTTGTAATAGTAAAAAAAACATTTTTATACTAAAAACATTTTTTAATTCTAAAAACGTCTTTTTATACTAAAAAATTATTTTTATACTAAAAATTTCTTTTTATACTAAAAATTTCTTTTCATACTAAAAATTTCTTTTTATGCTAAAAACGTATTTTTATACTAAAAACGTATTTTTATACTAAAAACGTATTTTTATACTAAAAACTATTTTTATACTAAAAACTATTTTTATACTAAAAACGTGTTTTATTACTAAAAACGATATTTTATACTAAAAACGTATTTTTATGCTAAAAACGTCGTTTTATACTTAAAACGTTCTTTAATATTAAAAACAGATTTTGTTACTAAAAGCTCCTTTTTATACCAAAAACTCGTTTTAATACTAACAACTTTTTATACTAAAAACTCTTTTTTATACTAAAAACTCTTTTTTATACTAAAAACTCTTTTTTATACTAAAAACTCTTTTTTATACTAAAAACTCTTTTTTATACTAAAAACTCTTTTTTATACTAAAAACAGCTTTTAATACACCTAATTATACTAAAAATGCCCTTTTACGTTTCAAAACGGAAAAAACTTTATTTTTTCGAAAGCAGAAATAACGATTATATAAACTAAAGTAAAACAAACGAAGAGTTACACAATCTTTTACTCAAATATAATAAAACAGAATTAAAATTCACTCGTTTAATATTATTTCGTCCCCTCAATAAAACAATAGTGTATAAGCATATACACCATCTTTTATAGCATAATAAAAATCTACATAACTGATTCTATGATCAATTGAAATATTACTTTTGTTCCAGATGTCTACTAACACAAACATTTTAAGCTCAATTATTTCGAAATGGCCAAAAACTATTGTTTTTTGTTTAAGGGGATGATTTATGAAATTAAGTTCTTGTCTGTGATTTAAAATTTTTTTAATTAGAATTAAATTTATGAACATTTGATAAAATATTGAAAGATTGAATAAAATATTACATTTATTTTAGAGAATTTTAGTAATTCGATTAATTAATAATATTCGATTAACCAGTATTTTTCGGCTTTTAAAAATATTTTTTAAACTAGAGTCATATACATATATAAAATAAGTATTAAAAACCAAATATTATTTTTATTTTATACAAACTGTGATTTTTAACAAAATTTTTTTCGAATATTTTAAAATGTTTATGAGTAACTAACTTTTTATGACTTAACTAAAATAAAATAAACAACGAGTTGCAAAAACATTTATTCGAATAATTTAAAACTGAATGAAATTTTATTCGTAAATAATTGTTTTAAAAAATTATTTAGTTTTTTCACTTTAACTTCATATTAAGTCAGAATCAAGCAAACGATGAATTCAGAATGTTTTTAAACTGAAATGCATTTTATTTTTTAGTACGAGTATTTTCGAATAAACTGTATTTTTTCAACAAAATCCATGCAAACATTAATCAAATATTGTAAATAAAAAAATATTAAAACTAATTTTGTTAATTTCATATTTCCTCATACTTCTTGTTACTTTAGTTACTTGTCTTTTGCATCCCAAAACAAGTAACTAAAAAGACGAACCATTAATACTAGTTAATTACACTAGCAGTACATATTTACTCGGCTCATTTTCTGAGTTGACGAATTTCAATTGACTGCGTCTTGACAACATGACAACAGACACACGCTCCACCAATTTATCAAGCAAACATACATAACAAACAACTAATTGGTCGAAGACTGCCGCAGATATAAATACAACAACAACAATATCAAAAACAAAACAACAATAAATAAAACATTAACCACTCATTCATTCACTCACTCTCACACACGTTTCAGGTTCAAACAATCACTATCAAAAAAAAAACACGAATGTTTAAAATAAAATCATACGAATGAAAAACTAACCGAACCACTTGTTTATACATACGTGAGTAGGAATGTGTATCTGTTTATGTCTGTCGTGTGTCTTTCTCTTGGGTGTTGTGTTAAAACTCCACATGATATGATGGAGTCGTTGGGGAGAAAAAGATTCGCAGTTGTTGTTGTTGGTTGTAATGTGTCACACGCATCAATGATTTTACGCGTACGTTTGTAGGTATGTATGAATGAATGTTTATCATGTGTGTATGTCCAATAATCATTAATAATGTATGAATCAGAGATGGAAAATTATTTACAATTGCACTTTTTGTAAGGTACTAACTACATACAATTATAAGATACAAAATATACCATTTTAAATGTTTTTATTATATAAAACTAAATTTTCTTATCACTGGCCATGATCGAGAACCACTAGTTAAATTACTTATAATTGTTTCAAAATTTGAATAAATCATTGGAGAAGTTTTGATAATAACCTTTACAACAAATTCATAATTTTACAAAATTAAAAAAAATTTAATTGAAAAACCAATATTGTAGTTATTTGATGAAAAATTGTCGTTTGGTAACATTAAACAGTTACCTATTTTTCATCCCCAAAAAGTATAATTTCTAAATGGTACCAAATTAGTAACATTGATTTGACACCCCTGCTATGAATTGGACATGCTTATATGCGTTTACTCACATGCAAACAAATCAAAAGTATTTTCACAATGCGCCAATCGTACGACTGTGATGTTTGATGATCACGATGTGTGAGAAAAAAGAGATGGATGGATATGGTTTGTGATCGATGCTTTTTTTAAATACGATTATTGTTTGTTTTTAACTTTAATAAACAAATAAAAAAATATACTAAAATAAATAGTGTTTGATGCCTGTGTTCAAATATTTGTTTTATCGCACAAGCACGAAATATTATTATTAATTGTGTTAAATCAATAAAATCAATATTTTGCAGAATATCATTTCTTTTTTTGTTCGAAGTTGTTATTGGAGCACGCTTTGAATTTACAATTTTACGCTTAATTTAACTATGGCTAGACTTTATTATACATTTAAATGTATCATAAGCTTTGAAGTTTCTTTTATCTTTCTTTTATTTTTATTTTGTTGTTAAGCTGAAATAAAAATAAAATTTAAACACTGAATAATGTATTTTGTGTATTATTAGGTATGTATTATTAGGTATCGGTGATAAAATGATGATGCCAAAGCATGTGAATTGATTATACTGCTACTAGTATTTTTATTTATGTTTTAAGAAATAAAAAAAAATCACTTTTATTAAAGAAATTAATGAATTTTTAGTACGAAATTTTACACTTTATTCAATTTAAAACATTTTATCAAAGATAAATGCTCAAAAATTTAATTTTTAAACTAAAATCATATAAAAATTTGGTTTTTTGAACATTTATTCGAATATTCCAAAACCGAATACAATTTTATTTGTAAAAATTTTTTTAAGAAATTTCATTTAATTGCTTAAACATTTTGAACCACAATACAACAAACGACGAGTTACTAAACAAAATTAACGAATATTCTAATACATTTTTTATCCAAAAACTATATATGAAATTGTATGTTTTCGCATTTTTTGTAGAACAATTATTCGATTATTTTTAACCGAATAAAATTGTTTTCGAATATTCTAGATAATCTGTATATTATTTTGAATTTATATATAAACATTGAAGAAATTAATGAATTTTAGTACGAAAATTCCGAATTTATCCAATTGTAAATGTAAAACCTTTTATCAAAGACATTTATTAAATATTGTCTAACAAAATCTTTCCTGTCCGCCTGAAAATATGGATAAAAGGTGAGATTTTTCCTAAAATGTAATTTTTTTTTTGCAAATTCACATATATAATTTAATAAAAAGGATCCTAGTATTTTCAATCAAGAGTTTGCATAATGTTTTTCAGAATTTCAAAGTTGAATGGACTTAATTGTTATAAAGCTCAGGTGTATTTAGATCAGTGGTCGCCGTTCATGATCAGATTAATAAAAGAAGAATGTAAGGGAAACTCGTTAAAATTATCAAAAGCAAAAACCGATTGGTGATTGTGCATCAAAAATTCAACATTACAATGCATTTACTAATGTGGCGTATTATTTGTCTGCCGACCACTGATCTAGATAGAAATTCAAAACAAAATGTAGCAGCATAAACACGAAGTCTACCCCTTAGCAAGGAATTATTAATCTATATATATAAAAATGAAATGGTCCATGTACGGCTAGAGCGATTTGGCTGATTTTTTTTTATTCGATTCGAAATTTTCAGGAGATGGTTTGTAAAAAATTAAAAAATTTCGGCTAAAACCGGCTTTTTTGAGTCCAGTCAACTGTAATAAAAAAGCCCCCTAAAGTATGCAGTACAAATTTATATATTTTATTTGCAAATAAATAAGAGCAGGGTTGGAGAAACTTGAAGAACTAACATTAATAAATGCCACCGGGCGAAGCCGGGGCGGTCAACTAGTAAAATATAATTGCGTGATAAATACATAATAAATATAGAATTTCTAAGCATTCAGAATCCAGTCTATGATGTTATTAGTTTTAAGACCATACGGCCCAGTAGGACAAAGTTAGTCACATCAAATGTGATCAAACATTTGCGAACTTGTAACATTCACAAATATTAATCGATTAACTTCTAGTACTTTATGAAAAATTTTACTTATTTTTACATTTTTTTTCAAAAACTCATTGAAATTTCTGGTAATTTTCTAATTTAAATTGATAATATTTTAATTATCTTATCCTATATTCACATTTGAGCTTTTAAACGCGTTTAAGCAAAATTTTGATTAAGTTAATCAAAGCCGTTCACATTACATTTGAGATGAATAAGTTGACACTAAAATGATTAAGTTGACAAATAAAAAACAACAAACAAATTTATGTTTCTTTAAGGCATTAAATATGGAAATAAATACTTTATTAAAGATATCAGCATATTATTTTAAACTGTTTAATTATGAAATTGTGAACATTGATGAATTATTTAAGGTTTTTTAAGGAAAAAAAAACTTCTGTCAAAATTTATATATCGGTACTACACTGAAAGGTGGCCGATGCTACATCATCGTCGGTTTGAGGTACATATGTTCAGGTGATTCTATGTGATTAATGATGTGATTAAGTTTTAATCATGACAATTTGAAGTGATTAACAAATCATTTAAATGTATGGATAATCATCTCGATTTTGAAGTGATTTCAGCTTAATCACGTTTGAGATGATTAACTCTGCAAATGTGAACATAGTATTATTTGTTTCAAAATGTTAAAGTCAACAATTCAAAAATCATTATTTGTTAACATTTAAAACAAGGCTGTGTTTTTACTTTAACTTTTTTAATGTCTGTAATGCCAATATTTATCTATTCGATAACATAATTTTTCTACAGAAGTGATTATTCTATAGAAAGTTTTCGATAACATAATTTTTGTATAAAAAACTTATTGATAACATTATTTTTTATGGAAAAGTTATCGATAACATTATTTTTTTTAGGAAAAATTATCGATAACTTTCAGTTTCTATGGAAAACTTATCGATAACTTTCAGTCTCACCGAATAAATTGAAGAAAAGTTGTCGATAATTTTATTTTTCTATAGAAAAATTACACTCTGCTACAAAATAACACTTTTTGTCAGAACCTGAAAAGCGACCTAATGGAGGTTGTAGGCCTAGGTGAGGACATACTAAAACCGTTTTCAAATATTTTGAAACACCCTCAAAATTTTGAGTTATTTTGAAAAAACTGTTTTAGGGTAGGTCGTAGTACTTTAGTACCTCTACCTCATACATTTTTAGACCGATTTCAAACTTTTAAACAATTATGGATAGGTAAAGAATAAGGCTTTCATAAAATGTATGCACAAAATCTATATTCCAAGAAATGGTATAAGTTTTTATAAATAGTTTCACTTTCTTTTTTGTAATTTTTCAAATTCAACAATAGGTATTTTTATTTTTTTCTATGAAACCCTATTTTTTATGCACAGTATTTTAAAGAAAATATTATGTAAATAAGAACGAGACATTAGTTGCCAAAATCAGCTTATACTTGTAAAAGTTATTAAACTTTTTCGAAATAAGTTCGACAAATTTACCTTGTAATTTAAAAATTGTACAAATATTTTTGTTTGATTTTTTTTATTCATATGTTCTAAGGGAGAAAAAACTAAAAAATGTCTTAATGAAAGTTGAATAACTTTTACAATTTTCATCCGAATTAAATAATTAAAACCATGTTTTATTAGGAACTAAATTTCCTTTATACATTGTTATAAATTTTTACAAGCTTCCATATCAAAATAAGCAATGAAAAGCGACTAAAATCAAAAAAGTTCTTAACAAAAACCATACTTATAACCAGGGAAACCGGAAATATGCTCTAAAAAAAGCGTTTTAGGCGCTTTAAATATGCAGTAAAAACTTTAAAATATGCTCTTAAAATTTAAAAAATATGCTCTTAAAAAAACAAACTTTTACATAATTTTTAACCAAAAAAAATTTACTTAAATTTTCAAATAAAAATCGTTGTCTATTGGATCTGAAAACATTTTTAAATATAGAAAATATTCTTTCGACATCAACTGATGTTACAGGAGCAAATTTAAAAGACAATATTTCTTTAACACTTAGAACGGTTAAGTTTGAATTAGAACTAAAATTTGATATTTAGATGGAGCTATTATTAAAATAGTGCTTATTTTATATTAAAACAAGTAAGAGCGTTATATTCGGCTGTGCCGAAACTTATATACCCTTCACCTAATTATACTTCAAAATAAAAAAATTTAAATATTTTTAGGTGAACAAAAATTTTTTTTCAGTTTTTTCATTTTTTGGATAAAAAATTTTTTCAAATTGTTATTTTAAATTTTAAAAAAAATTTATGTTTTTTAAATTTTTTTTTGGTGAAAAGCCATCTTTTTTCAATTTTGAATTTTAAACAAAGGAAGTAAAAACCTGTAACACAACAGCGAAAAATAAGTAAGACAAAATTTGTTTTTGATAAACTCAAAATATGCTATTAAACAGTAAAATATGCTCTAAAAACGCAAAATATGACATAAATATGCTGTTAAAACAAATATATGCAAAAATATGTATTTAAGGGTAAAATATGCAAAAATATGCACTAACAAATCAATGCCAAAATTCTTAAATAGTTCTGAAACGTGTAAATATCTTATCCATGTGCTCATTAGACTCACCAGAAAAAACATGCATTTGCATATTTTGGTTTCCCTGCTTATAACTTACAAATGTATCAAAATATGCACGTCAGTTGAAAGCGTAATCAGTTTTCTTTTTAAACCAGTTTCGTTTTTGAGGGAAAAAATCAAAACCTTTTTTATATTTGATAAAAAAAATTATGAAATTAATAGAAAACGATGGTTAAAAGGGAATTTTTAATATCTCACTACATAAAATACTATAACTATATTAAGTTTTTATATAAAGAAGATATTATGAAGAGTTTAAATTCGAAGTAATTAGATAAAGCTGTATAATCAGATCCTCATTATTTATAGATAGACTTGAAAGAACATGTTACGACATGTTGCGTTAAAACTTCTTAAAGTAAATAACATAACTAAGTTATTTCTCAATCATAATGCTACGAAATGTTAAAATTTAAGAACAGTTTTCCTTCTATTGCTATTTAAACAAAAAAATGTTAACAAAATTATTAAGGGCTCAAGTCTTATGCTCTTAACCATGTTCCCTCATAGTTTTTACAACAATAATAAACTAAAAATATGTTTTTTTTTTGTATGATCAATAAATATTTGTTTAAACAATTTACAAACGATCATAAAAGAACTGGATCAAAAAATCATAATAATAAAAGAAACTGAAAAACTAACAGTTTAATGTTATTACAAAAAAAAATAAAAAAACAAACTCATGCAACATAGCATAACTATGTATGTAGTAAATAGATAGATAGAGAATACTCGTACATAAATAATTATGTAGAGTATTTGTTGTGTATCTTCCGTATTCTCACCGAATAAATAAAAACACTGAAGTGTTAATGAAATTAGCAACCCTTCTTCTGGTTCTTGTTCTATTCAGTTTTCTACTAAATCTTTTGCTGCTTCCAATTTGTTTCTCTTAAATGTTGCACTGGGTTTTTTTATTACAAACGATGCTGGCTGTGAACTATATTAGGTCTACATGTATATTGGTAGCAGTTAAAGGTTTTTCTTTTTACAATTTCTCGTTGTTGTTTGGGCTACAAGTTTTTGTTTATATACATAAATTTTCTTGGTCTGCTAAAAGTAAATAACTATTTGTTTGCTTATTTGCTCAGATATATAGTACTTGTAGCTACAAAATTAAGTAAATCTTTTGGGGTGCTAATTGACAGAATTCACAATGCATTCGCACGTTGGAATTTCTATTTGTTCAGTGTGGCCGGCCAAAAAGGTGGCACACATGAGAGAGACCCCGGTGTAAAGCAGCAGCACAGGGTTTTGTAGCTGTTAGCTACAAAATCCTCTGTTGTTATTGTTGTCTGAAGTCCAAGTAGCGACAATGTGACTGACTTACTGAATGATCAGATAATGTTAGATCTTGTTTGTGTATATATGGGAGTATGTAGATTTTGTTGTATCTGTGTGTTATATTTTCTCCATTTAATTAGTGTAATTAAATATTTAGAGCGCATTTAACAGTTAGTATTGTTTTTTCTTGATTTTTGTTTAGTTGAAACAGTTTTCGAACTTTTTTTTTTTTTTTAATAACAGTTAACAAATTGTTGTTGATGTTTTTCGTCACCGTTATTGTTTTTGATATGGATTTTCTTCATATTTTTTTTTTTAGATTTATTTAGTAAAATGTGTTAAAATTATGATGTTAATTAAAATTTAATTAACTCGTAAATAAAATGCTATTTTTCAAGTTTTTAAATATTTCTGGAAAATATGAAAGTAAATTGTGTCAGTTTTATTAAAAAGATATCTTAATTTTAAGTAAATTTAGGCTAAAAGTTGTTTACAGAAATTTATATTTATACAAAATTTATTTTTTTAACAAAACTAAATTTTTTGTGTAACAATTTATTTTGAGCACAAACATTTGTATTGAAAAAATTAATCAATCGATAATCTTTTTTATTTAAAGAAGTGTTTTCGAAAACTTTATTTGTCTACAAAAACTTTAGTTTAGACATTTTTTAAATAACTTTAGTTTTTTTCAATTGTCGATAACTTTAATTATTTTTAAACTAAATAATATATTTTCATAAAAAAAAATTTCGATAACTTTTTTTAGGAAAAATTATCGATAAATTTATTTTCATACAGAGAAATTATCGATAATTTAATTATAAAGAAAAATTATCGACAACATATTTTCATAGACACAAATTATTGATAACATTATTTTTCTATGTAAAAGTAATAGAGATTTTTAATTTTCTATAGAAAAATTATAGATAATAGAAGTTTTCTAGAACAAATTATAGATAAATTTCATTTTCTATACAAAAGTTACTGATTACTTATACTTTCTATTGAAATGTAATCGTTAACTTTAATTTAATTTCATAGAACAAAGATATCGATAACTTTATTAACATAAAGCAAAGATAACGATAATTTTAGTTTATAAATACAAATTATAGATAACTTCATTTTATAGAATTATCGATAACATTATTATAGTAAAGTAAAATTATCTAATTTTATTTTCACACTGAAAAATTATAGATAACTTTAATTTCATGGAGCAAAATTATGGATAACTTAACTTTCATGGCGAAAAATTATAGATAACTTTATTTTCATAGACGAAAATTATCGATAAGTTCATTTCATAGAGAAAAATTATCGGTAACTTTATTTTCATGGAAATATTATCGATAATTTATATTTTTATTGAAAAAATTATCAATAACTTTATTTTTCTGTAAAAAAGTTATCGATATCTTAATTTTCTCGTAGAAAATTTATCAATAACTTCTTTCTTCTATAGAGAAGTTATCGATAACTTTATTTTTCTATAGCAAAGTTATCGATAACTTTTTTTTTCTATAGATAAGTTATCGATAACTTTATTTTTCTACAGAAAAGTTATCGATAACTTTATTTTTCTACAGAAAACTTATCGATAACTTTATTTTTCTACAGAAAACTTATCGATAACTTTTTTTTTCTACAGAAAACTTATCGATAACTTTTTTTTTCTATAGAAAAGTTATCGATAACTTTATTTTCCTATAGAAAAGTTATCTATAACTTTATTTTTCTATAGAAAAGTTATCGATAACTTTATTTTTCTGTAGAAAAGTTATCGATAACTTTATTTTTCTGTAGAAAAGTTATCGATAACTTTATTTTTCTATAGAAAAGTTATCGATAACTTTATTTTTCTATAGAAAAGTTATCGATAACTTTATTTTTCTATAGAAAAGTTATCGATAACTTTATTTTTCTATAGAAAAGTTATCGATAACTTTATTTTTCTATAGAAAAGTTATCGATAACTTTATTTGTCTACAGAAAAATTATCGATAACTTTATTTTTCTATAGAAAAGTTATCGATAACTTTATGTTTCTATAGAAAAGTTATCGATAACTTTATTTTTCTATAGAAAAGTTACCGATAACTTTATTTTTCTATAGAAAAGTTACCGATAACTTTATTTTTCTACAGAAATATTATCGATAACTTTATTTTTCTATAGAAAAGTTATCGATAACTTTATGTTTCCATAGATAAATTATCGATAACTTTATTTTTCTATAGAAAAGTTATCGATAACTTTATTTTTCTATAGAAAAGTTATCGATAACTTTATTTTTCTATAGAAAAGTTATTGATAACTTTATTTTTCTATAGAAAAGTTATCGATAACTTTATTTTTCTATAGAAAAGTTATCGATAACTTTATTTTTCTATAGAAAAGTTATCGATAACTTTATTTTTCTATAGAAAAGTTATCGATAACTTTATTTTTCTATAGAAAAGTTATCGATAACTTTATTTTTCTATAGAAAAGTTATCGATAACTTTCTTTTTTCTTTAGAAAAGTTATCGATAACTTTCTTTTTTCTTTAGAAAAGTTATCGATAACTTTCTTTTTTCTTTAGAAAAGTTATCGATAACTTTCTTTTTTCTTTAGAAAAGTTATCGATAACTTTCTTTTTTCTTTAGAAAAGTTATCGATAACTTTCTTTTTTCTTTAGAAAAGTTATCGATAACTTTCTTTTTTCTTTAGAAAAGTTATCGATAACTTTATTTTTCTATAGAAAAGTTATCGATAACTTTATTTTTCTATAGAAAAGTTATCGATAACTTTATTTTTCTATAGAAAAGTTATCGATAACTTTATTTTTCTATAGAAAAGTTATCGATAACTTTATTTTTCTATAGAAAAGTTATTGATAACTTTATTTTTCTATAGAAAAGTTATCGATAACTTTATTTTTCTATAGAAAAGTTATCGATAACTTTATTTTTCTATAGAAAAGTTATCGATAACTTTATTTTTCTATAGAAAAGTTATCGATAACTTTATTTTTCTATAGAAAAGTTATCGATAACTTTCTTTTTTCTTTAGAAAAGTTATCGATAACTTTCTTTTTTCTTTAGAAAAGTTATCGATAACTTTCTTTTTTCTTTAGAAAAGTTATCGATAACTTTCTTTTTTCTTTAGAAAAGTTATCGATAACTTTCTTTTTTCTTTAGAAAAGTTATCGATAACTTTCTTTTTTCTTTAGAAAAGTTATAGATAACTTTATTTTTCTATAGAAAAGTTATCGATAACTTTTCTAGAGAAAAATTATCGATATCTTAATTTTTCTGTAGAAAACTTACTTTATTTAGCCAGAGATAATTCTACTTATCATTTAGAAAAAACGAATTTCAATTAAAAAAAAAATAATCTAACAAACAATTTATACCTTTTTAAAAATATTATTTCTGGTTTTCATTTGTCTTAAACGCCTGCTGTCATAATTCTGTTTTCCGACAAATAAACAAATAATAACAGAAAAAGAAAACGTTAAAATAATAACAAGGATCAAAAGGTGCTAATCAAGTGCAGAAAGAAAATAAAGTTAACAAGCTTGTTAAAAAGTCTGCAAATAATAACAACAAAAAATACTTGTACATGCACATGTGAAAATTAAAAAAACTGTTAAGGCGTCAAATTTTTAAATTCCTACAAATCAACAAAAAAATCACACATGTTTAACACACATGAGATAAAACCAAAGCAATGAACTAAAATTTAATTTTAAAAAATTTGCAATAAAACACACAATAGCTATTTATAAAATATCAAGGAATTTCAATATTTTTCTGGCACCTTAATTGGTGCAGAATGTTCTTTCAAAAGCTTTATAATAAATTTAGATTTTTCACACTATAAACTCAACTTATACAGCTCCCTACTACACCCACCACCATCCACACACGTACACATCACCTGTATGGTTAATACGTTTAATTTTTTTTTTACTTCAGATTTCAATACGTTTAAAATTAAATGAAAAAGAAAAAAAACTTAACAAAAATGATACGTTTAAAACACCTTAAGAGATAGAACAATATCGTAATGTTACGGGAAGAAATGTTCAATTTAAGGGTCGGTGCTTAACCTTGTTTCTTTTCATTATTTTAGATTTAATTTTTTTTTTTATTCTGGGTTTTTTTTTTGTTGCTTCATTTTTACCACCAACTCTACGTTGAGTTTATTTTTAACGAAAATTACTACTAAACCAGCCAAGACGAGAGTTAAGAGTAGAACTTAAAGCTTTAAAGTTTATACAACTCGTTCATACATTCGGACAAACATACAATTATGTCTATAGTAGAGCAGTTGAATATGGTGCAAAACAGCAACGAACAGTGGTGTAAAATGTGCAATATTTTAGTAATCAAATAATTTTTTAATTTAAGTTTTGTTACAAAACAAAATTACAAAATTAGTACAAAATTTAATTTTTAGTATAAAATTACATTTGAGGAGCCGCATAACAAAAGGTATTTTTTTCGAATTTTTTTACAAATTGATTTTTTTGGGTTGAAATCTTCAAGAAAAAATCTATTTCCCAAAATTTTTAAATTTTCAAAAAAGTACCTTTTGTTCTGCTGCTCCTCATTTTTAGTACAAAATTAAATTTTTGGTACAATATTACGTTTTTAGTACAAAATTAAATTTTTGGTACAAAATTACATTTTTAGTACAAAATTACATTTTTAGTACAAAATTACATTTTTAGTACAAAATTTAATTATACGTATGAAAATAAATTTTTATTACAAAATTTAATTTTTAGTATAAAATTAAATTTTTAGTACAAAATTTTATTTTTAGTACAAAATTTAATTTTTAGTACAAAATTTTATTTTTAGAAATAAATTTTATTTTTAGTACAAAATTAATTTTTGTTGCAAATTTAAATTCTTAATACATACATAATTAAAACATAATTTTTAGTACAAAACCATATTATAGTGCAATAAATTTATTTTTCTATACAAATTTTTTTCATAAATTGATTTTCCTATAGAAAAGTTGTCGGTAACTTTATTTTGTACGGTACATAACTAGATATCTTTAGTTTTCTCTAGAAAAATTATGGATATCTATAGTTATCTCTAGAACCATTTTTGATAACTTTAGTTTTCTGTATACAATTTTCCGATAACGTAAGATTTCTATAGAAAAATTATATATAACTTTATTTCTTCATAGAAAAATTTCGATAACTTTAGTTTCCACTAGAAAATGTATCGATAACTATAGTTTTATTAAGAAAAATTATAGATGACTATAGTTTCCACTAGAAAATTTATCGATAACTTCAGTTTTCTGAAGAAATATTATCGATAACTTTAGTTTTCTCTAGAAAAATTATTGATAACATAATTTTTAAATAGAAAAAATTATCGATAACTTTCGTTTTCTAAAGAAAAATTATCGATAGCTTTAGTTCCTCTAGAAAAATTATCGATAACATTAGTTTCCACTAGAAAATGTATCGATAACTATACTTTTCTCTAGAAAAATTATCGATAACTTTAGTTTCCATTATAAAATTTATTTAAAACTTTAGTTTTCTCTAGAAAATTTATCGATAACTAGTTTTCTATAGAAAAATTATCGATAACTTTGTTTTCCCTAGAAAAATTATCGATAACTTTAGTTTTCTATAGAAGAATTCTCGATAACTTAAATTGTATGTAGAAATATTATCGATAACATTATTTTTTCATAGAAAAATAAATTTTTTGTAATACAAAAATTAATTTTTAGAAATTGTTTTGTTTATTTCAGTCTCCCTTGCCACTGTTTAACATTGCAACGTCATCATCGTCGTCATCAACATTGCCATTATCCACATCAATATCACACAAGTCTTTTGGCCAATGTTTCACACAACTAAAGAATACAAGTAAGTACGAAACAGTTTATTTAATTTTTTTCTTTCTTTATTTTCATTTTTTTCCAGCTTTACTTCAAAAGTAAAGTAGTTTAGTGTAAGACTGTTTTTAGCGATTTAGTTTTTGTTGTTGTTGTTTTGGTTTGTGGTGGCTTTAACTTATTGGATTGCATTAAAAGCACTAATTAATTGGAACAAAATAAAATGGCTTTAAAACGTTTTATTTTCGCAGCATCTCCAATGACCACGCAGCAGCACTCTGTCCGTCTTATAGAGTTGAAGAAGAGATTACGACGAGTAGATAAATGGCAAACTACAAGCTGCTGCAGCAGCAGCTTCCACAAAGGTCATTTAATGAACTAAAATACGAAAACAAAACAAAAAAAATCAACCAAAACAATTTTGAGAAGAAAAAAAAACTTTAGCTAGATTGTTATTTTTTTTTCGAAATCCCTACCCACACGCCCTACTCGTAAAGCTCTATATTAATGTTGTTATTGTGCTTCCCAAGAGAAATGTGAAAATTATTATAATTGAAAATTAAAAAGATATAATTGTAATAAATAAATCTTTAACAATAACAATTATTTATTTATTTTTTTATACGTACTTGGCTTAAAAGCACTGGCTGTGTTTATTTCCATTATAAATCATCTTATAACAAGCAAGAAACAGTTACAAATCACATATTTTTTCTTCCCCAGACTTAATGTTGACAAATTGCTACTGTCACAGCTTATCAATATGTCAATATGTTTGTTTGTATGTGTATATGATCTATTCTATTTTATTGTATGAAGTGGCGTTTGAGCCACTCCATAAGTTGATGATGGTGGTGTTTTGCTGTTTATTGTAATAAATCCATAGAGTTGAAGGTGCGTCAGTGAGCATGATTTTCATTATTCGTTCTTTTGTAATGGAAAATGTCTGCTACTTATCACTTGCCACACAAAACGTATCTAACATGATTTGGATTTCATCTACATAAATTGTATTTAATAAAAAAATACTGTATGTATTTGAAAATACTTATTTTTATTTATGCATTTGTTTGGTGGGGAGGAAGTAAATATATTGGATTAAGAAGTGAGCTACAGTTGGTACTACATACTACTTTGTTTTTGTTTTAAAGAAAGGATTAAGTTTTTCTACAAAACAAAAATTATTATAAGGCTGCATTGCAAGAGCTGCTTGTAAAAAATTAACTAAATACAGAGTTCAAATTTTATCATAGAATGAAATTTATATTCTAATTTTATAAAACATTAATGATTCTTCTACACTTTAATTTCTATCAAAAATTCTAATAAATATAAAATTTATATAAATCACTATGACTCACAGTTGTTCTAATCTCAAATCAGCTGAACCTTTTTTGTAGGAACATGAATTCAGAGCACGCATATCCAAATCGCTTCCAAATAACTTTATCAAGCTTTTTTTGTTAAAATTGTTAAAAATGTTAAAAATAAAATTTTAAATTTTAATTTTAAGTAGAAAATTAAATTAAATAATTATAATTAAGAGGAAATTAAATTTTAAGCACGAAATTTATTTTTAGTAATAAAAATTTATTTTAGTACTAAAATTTCATATAAAATGTACTTTTAACTAAACATTTTTAAGACAAAATTTTGGATACATTTATTTGCTTTACTAAAAATATATTTCAGTATGTCCTACAAGTTTACATTTTTAATACAAAATTAGTTTTTAGTACTAAAAATGTATTTTCTTTCTAAGATTTCTAAAATAAATTTTTGAGTTAAAGCACAGAAAATATTTTTTTGTACTAAAAACTTGAATTTTATGTCTGTACAAAATTTAGTTTTAGTACTAATAATTTATTTTAGAAATTTTAGAAATAAATAAAGGTTTTGGTAGTAAAAATAAAATTTTGTACAAAAAAAAATATACAAAATCAAATTTTTTAATACAAAATATGTTTTTAGTACATTATTCATTTTTTGTACAAAATTAAGATTTGTAACATAAATTTTCAGTACTAAATCTAATTTTTGTACATAAAATTATTATTTTTGTATTAAAAATTATTATTTTTGTATTAAAAATTATTGTTTCTGTATTAAAAATTTAAATTTTAAGTCGGTACAAAATTTAGTTTTAGTACTAAAAATTTATTTTAAAAAAAATTATGATAAAAATAAAATTTTGTGCTAAAAATTATACAAAATCCAATTTTTTAATACAAAATAAGTTTTTAGTACATCATTTATATTTTGTACTAAAAAACATATATTTTAGTACTAAAATTTTTTACAAAATTTACATTTAGTAAATTTTTTAGTACTAAACATTTTTAATACAACATAACATTTTTAGTATTAAAACTAAATTTTGTACAGAAAATTATTATTAAAATTTTATATTTTAACCCGCATCCTATATTCATAAACTATTTTAAATTTATTAAAGGTTATAAAACTAAATTTCCATACAAAATATGTTTTTGTAAGAAATGAATTGTTTATTAATATGGCCGTAAGTCAAAATATAATTTTAATATTAAAAATTTATTATACCCTTCACCTTCGTGAGAAGGGTATATATAAGTTTGTCATTCTACATTTTTCATTTCCGACCCTATAAAGTATATATATTCTGGATCCTTATAGATAGCGGAGTCGATTAAGCCATGTCCGTCTGTCTGTCCGTCTGTCTGTTGAAATCAATTTTCTGAAGACCCCAGATATCTTCGGGATCCAAATCTTCAATAATTCTGTCAGACATGCTTTCGAGAAGTTTGCTATTTAAAATCAGCAAAATCGGTCCATAAATAAAGAAATATGAGCAAAAAACCGGGACAAACTCGATTTTTGACCTATTTTAATTATTTTATCTGGATTACTAAGTCATTAATATAGACAATATGGATATCTAATGATAGATATTTCAAAGCCAAAAAAATTTAAAAACTAAAAAAAAAAAATTTTTTAATTTTTTTTCAAAAAACAGTTTCAAAAAAAAAATTTTGAAAAACAATTAAATAAAAAAATTAAATTTTGTTTACCTGAAAATATTTAAAAAAAATTATTTTAAAGTATAATTTGGTGAAGGGTATATAAGATTCGGCACAGCCCTTTTACTTGTTTTTTAAATAAATTTGGTACTAAAAATTTAATTTTATACTAAAAATGGAATTTTGTACTAAAAATGGAATTTTGTACTAAAAATTTAATACTGTAATTTAATTTTGTACTAGAATTTTATTTTGTACCTAAATTTTTTTTTTATTTTTTTAGAACAAACTAAAATTTTAAGTACAAAATTTAGTTTTTAGTACAAAATTAAAATTTTAATACAAAATTAAATTTTTATTAAAAAAAAATTAAGAAATAATTTTTGTACTAAGAAGTAAATTTTAGTACAAAAATTAAAAATTTACTTTTTAGTACAAAACTAATTACTTAAGTGATAAAAAGTTTTTTTTTTGCAAGAGTTAATTTTTAGTACAAATCGAGAGTTTTCTTATGACCTTATCAAACAATTATTTAAATTTTGTATTTAAAAAAGTGTCAAAGATTTTTTACTTTAACAACAATTTCCTGACTTTTGCATCCCTAATTTATCCTTGTTTCAATTCCTTTTGGTTGAGCCTAAGCTCGCTTTGTGTTATGCTGTCTTAACAAACGGAAACACTAATTATAAGTCTTGTTCTAGTTTGAACCTCATTTTTCATCAAAAGAAAAACTTTGAAAGAATTGAACAGGAATAAGCCAACAAAAAAAAATTGGCCGTGGCATCTCTACAATGTAACGACAATAATACAAATTCAAACAAACACACACACATACACACATTTACTATACACCTACAAAAACATGGCCTCTGTATTCCTAAATTGAACCCATTATTGTGGCGTTTGCACTTTTGAAAAGTTTATTTTCAACATGTTCTGTTTTTTTTTGTTCGAGAGATTTTTTTTCCTACCCAGCTCAAATCTTGATAAGCATTAGTAAAATCCGCATACAAAAAAATAACAACAAAAATTTTAAACAAAATAAAGCAAAAACCAACAAAAAAAATTTTAAGACTTTAAGAACACAGCAACAGTAAAGAAACACTATCAGATATTTTTTGGAGTAAACCTGGTGCAAATATTGTCAGTAAATTCAACACATTGAACAGAAACTGAACAACTTGAACAAAAAAAAACACAACAGCAAAACGATTGAAACGGTTTTGTAAAAAATGTTTCGTTTCTTTCAACCAAAAAAAAAATACAAACCGTATTTGTTTTGTTTATTTTTTGTTGCTTTTTCATTTTAATTCACAAAAAAGTTAAACAAAAGATTTAAGCAACAAACTTATTTTTATAACATTTGTTGTTGGTCTAATGTTTGCTATACTCGAACTCTCTCTCTCTCTCATGCCCTTTCTCACTCACTCATATACTGTTAGTAAATGTAAACAAACTACAAATACTATTTACGTTTGGGAGTGTGTATGACTATTTATTACAAACCAGGGATGCAATTATTGTTACAATTGTACGTTTTTGGTACAATTATCAGCTAAAAAGTATAATTTTTGGAATGCAAATCAACTAAATAATATATTACAAGACATTTAAAACATCGCTGAAGTACTTATAGATGAAAGTTTAAATATTATTAAAGAAAACAGGAAATTATCCCAAAAAATTTTTTTTTAAATTTTTACACTGCACGGTGGTAAATTCCGGCCAAAAATGTTTTTTTTTGTTTTTTTAATTTTTATAAAATTTTGATGGCAAATTTTTCTTAACACTTCAGATTATACAGTATCATAACTATTTTGGCTATAAAGTAACTATATGGTTATTTATAGAGCTGTAAAGTCAAAGGTTTTTTGTTGTCATTTTAATATTAGAAAAATGTGATTTTTTTACTCTTAAATTGAAGTAGCCTGTGCTTTTTTCTTTAAAGTTTTTTTTGCAAATTAGCACATGCTTCTATAAAACATTTAGCAGTTAACCATTCTACGTAGTTATTAAGGAGTTTTTGCATGTTATTTATTATACAAAAGTGAAATGATTTGGAACTAGTTAAAAATCTATAGAAACTAAATTAAAAAAAGTTTGAAAGGCCAGAACAAATTAAAAGGGGCTATTAGAGGTTAAGTGTAAATTACATTTAATACTATAAAGTATCAGGAGTAAGCACTATAAATTTCAGCTGCAATTATTTGCCATTCCAATAACCATAACGATTTCAGTGCCTACATATTTTACACGTTTTTTTTGTATTTTTTTGGTCAATTTCAAAAATTGTGTAAGGTTGAGAGTTATTTACGTCTATTCTGAATTGGCCAAACCATGTATTTGTATGTCGAAATTTCTTCAATGGATCATTTATGTTATTTTTAATTATAAACCTATTTGAAGCCATTTACAAAAATGACATACTTTTTTCTATACTTTTATAACGTCAATGTTTATTTGGCCAACTCCTATATGCAATTGATAATATTTTTTTGCGATGGATCAAGTGTGTTTTTTTTTTAAATGTACACCAAATTTCAAATTTTACATGAATAACCTAACTTTTTCGATAGTTTCAAAACGTCCACGTTTGTTTGGCCAAACCCTGTATATGTATTCCGAAATTTGTACGACCATTTTTTTTCAATCACTTATGCTATTCTTCATTTTTGGACTAAGTTTCAGGCATTTACATGAATAACATAATTTGTTCGATGCTTTTAACACGTCCATGATTGTTTCGACAAACCCTGTATATGTAATCCGAAATTTGAATGACCGATTTTTTTTTCGATCACATATTTTATTCTTTATTTTTGGACTAAATTTCAGCCACTTGCATGCAATTTTTTTGATACTTTTAGAACGTCCATGCTTTTTTGATCAAACCCTGTATTTGAACATCGAAATATTTATCGATCGGTTGGTTATGTTATTTTTAATACAAATACCAAATTTCAAACATTTTTATGAAGAAATAAAGAAGTTATGGATTTTTGGCCGGAATTGACCACCGTGCACTGCTTTAAATTTTAGATAATAGACTGTTCAAACTGAATGTGGGTACAATTACAATCGAAAAAGTACAATTTTTTTATGTCATTGGTAAATTTCAAAATTTTCAAATCACTTAGCTGTAAGTAAATGCAACAAATATCTATGTATGACCACTAGGGTGGCCCTTATATTCGACTTTATAGATTTTCGTTGCTTCAAAAGTCTTAAATTGTTCTCTGTCATCTAAAAATCAAGAAAAACCCGGATAATGTTTAGAGGTTGCACTTGAATTTGCATTTGAAATTTCGAGTAGCAATATTTTCCACAAAATTTAAAATTTAAATGACTTAAAAATTATGAATTTACAATAAATGGCGTATCTTTTGAACGCGGTTTTTGTTTTTAGTAACTTTTATGTAATTTTGAAGGATACATATTTGTCATTTATTTTCACTAGCTATTGAACATTATAGTGTAAACAAAAATATGTTTTTCCTTCGAAAATGTCGAATTTTGTGCCAACGAATTTGCGGTAAGTTTTGCTTTACTTCTTTTATTTGAAAACAAGTGCAGCTGAAGCACACCGATTGCTCACCAAAGCTCTCTCAACGCGCGAGAGATGGTTTGTGTGGTTCAGAAGTGTTGATTTTGTCACGGAAAATAAATATCGCTTAGGCCAGCCAAAAAAGTTTAAAGACCAAGGATTGCAGGCATTACTCCATGAAGATTGTTACTCAATCACTGCAAGCAGCCGGATACAGCCAAAGGCAGGGAAATTGTGTACAATACGATTTGAAGCTAAGAGACCTTAAAAGACGATTTTGCATGTCCGAAATTATGTTTGAACGCTATTAAAGAAAATAATTTTTGCATCGAATCATTACTTGCGGTGAAAAATGGATCCATTACGATAACCTTAAGAGTAAGAAATCGTATGTGAAGAACAGCCAACCAGCCGAATCGACCCGAAAGAAAATTTTCCATAGCGCTAAGGTTTACAAACCATTACAGCGAACATATTCCGAACGCAAATGATTCGTTTAAAATGAGTATTGGCCTTAATATTCCATCATGACAACGCTCGGCCATCATATTGCAATACCTGTTAAAAAGTATTTAGAATGAAATGGTTGGAAATTTTTCCTCAACCGCTTTATAGTCCATACCGTGCCCGTAAATTTATATTGTAAAAAGGTTTCAAAGCAAAAGCTAAAAACTTTTATAAACAAGTAAGAGAGCAATATTCGGCTGTGCCGAATCTTATATTCCTTTCACCAAATTATACTTCAAAATAAAATTTTTATTTATATATTTTTAGGTAAACAAATTTTTTTTTCCAAAGTTTTTTTTTTAATTTTTTGGAAAAAAAATTTTCGAATTGTTTTTTTAAAATTTAAATAAATATTTTTTCCGATTTTGACCCATTGTAGGTCCAACTCACTATGGTCTTATATACGTCGTTGCAAAGGTATTTGAAATATCTATCATTAGATATCCATATTGTCTATATTAATGACTTAGTAATCCAGATATAGGTCAAAAATAGGTAAAAAATCGAGGCTGTCCTGGTTATTTTATTATATCTCTCATCCATTTGTGGCCCGATTTTATCGATTTTAAATAGCAACTGAGCCGGAAGAATTCTGGAGATATTGATGTATGAATCGAGTATGTAAGTTATTTGAGGGCTTCGGAAAGTTTATTTTAACAGACAGCCGGTTAAGGATCCAGAATATATATTGTTACGAAATTGTACTTGAATTCAAATATAACGATTTTAACGGCTGATTTAAAGTTGCATAATGCTATTTGAAAGCAGTGCCTCTCAAACTTAATATATCTGTGGGCATTATTAACATTAAATAAAGGCAACGCTGAATGTTTGCTGCGACTCGTATATTCGAATTCGAATATACGAGCTTTGACAGTTAAAGGACAATCTAGAGTACAGATGGCAGTGTTATAAATAGTGGCAGAGGTTGCTGTCGTTAGTGTGTTTATCGGAGACGTTGTTCGAATAAACATCAACTGAGTGCCTTAAAGTGTGCTGTATTTTCAAGTGAATTCGTGTACATTATAAAGTGTGTCTGTAGTTCTGCACGTTATACACGTTTATAAAAACGTGTATAAAAAAACACTGAGTGACTATTTAATTCTGTGGTTGTTGTACATTTTAAATAAATAAAGAGTTGTTAAAATTTTTAAACTACTAAAAGGCTTTTATTTGTAATCACCGGTTTTTTTAAAGGAAATAAACCAACGTTTTGAAAAGGGTTAAAACGTAAGAATATACTTTATAGGGTCGGAAAATTATATTGTGGAAATTACAAGCGGAATGACAAACTTATATATACCCTTCTCACGAAGGTGAAGGGTATAAAAACAAAAATTTTAAGTCATACCCAATAAAATTTCATACATATATCAAATCCAAAATTTTACATTATCCAAAAAATGTTTCCAAAATTTCAAATAAATGAAAATTTTTTGTTGATTCTAATAAATGTTAAATAATGATAAACAATGTAAAATTTCACAATTTTATCTATTATGGATTAGCGTGAGATGCGTGGTGCGATTTTGTTGAAATTATTTATTTAAAAACTTTTCTTAGCTGATTTTGTGTATAATTTGGTTATTTTTTAACATTTAATTTTTTAATTTTTTTTTTTGTAAATATCTATTGCTACTTTAACCCAAAACTTAAAACTTCAAATAAAATGTGCAAGCTCTAAATGTTATCCGATTTGGCTTATATTTTCCGCACTTGGTTTTAGGAAGACAGCGATTTATTGGGCGCTGTGAAAATCGCCCAATATTGAAAATTTCCAATATAAAGACCACCCTAATGACTACAAACTCATACTGTTCGTTCAATTTATGTAGTTAGACTGCAATAACATTCATATGCCAGCAATTGAAGGTTAAAGTTGGCAAAATATTATTAAAACCAGAATAAAACATTTTACTTAATAGAAAAAAGCTTAAAACAACAAATGTATTTTAATTATTTAAACACATTTTATTAAACATATTCTTCGTTTGCTTTATTGGTAGTGGCAGTAGCATAATTTAATAAATGTTAAAGTCTGACAACTGACAGTTTTGGGAAAATTTTTATTTTCAACTTACCGAGTAAACATGGCAGAATGTTGTTGCTGCTGCTGTTGTTGTTGTTGGTTACTGTTGTGGGTTTGTGTAGTCTGTTGACTTTGTTGTTGCTGTTGCGGATGTTGGCCAGTAACATGTGGCGTTTGTTGTTGTTGCTGTTGCTGTTGGTGGTGCTGTTGTTGCTGCTGTTGAGCTTGCAATTGATGATGTTGCTGTGGTGGGGTGGTATGTTGAAGTTGTTGTTGCTGCTGCAGATGATGCGTCTGTTGCTGCTGCTGTTGCTGCTGCTGTTGTTGGTGCTGGCTATGCTGTTGCATTGCACCATGTTGTTGCGGCAATATTGCATGTGTGGCTATATGATGCGGATGTAATTGTAGATGATGATGATGCGTATGGGGATGAGTATGGGGATGGTGATTTGTTTCAGCCGTTTGCACTAGTTGTACCGCATGCGCTGGATGTTGATGATGATGCATTTCATTAACCGTCACCGGTAGGTGAGGCGTTGGATTACTCAGTGCTGATTTTTCTAAACATTTATCTGGATACATCATCATTAATTTAATGGCTTCTATATGCATGTGTAGTACAAAAATCTAGGTGTGAAATGCTAAATATTATTATGGGTGCATAATAACTTGCTGTTGCAATTGCTATTAATGTTGTTTATGTTCTTTCTGACTTTCTGTTGTACAAAACAAAAGAACAAGGTTAAATTTGATTCAGTCTGAAATGATAGAAGATTTAAAAAAAACCATCAAATAAGGAACTATTTAGCAACATATGTATGTATTTCGCAATTACAACAATTAGTAGAAAATGTAAATTTTATTATTTTATTTTGTAACTTAATTGCATTTAAATGTAAGCTATTGACAGGGAACATATTTGTTTTGACATTTATTGCAGTGCCCCTCGGTATGAACAATGAATAAAATACACAATTTCAATGTGTTATTTTTTGCACATTTCAATGAGAATGGTTGGAAATTTAATAATAAACATCAAGCAATCCGTTTATTTGATTATTCTACCACATGGTCCAATTATACTGAACATTTCTAATACAATGTTAAATAATAATATTTTGGGACGAAAAAAAAAATTTATTTATTTAAATATTAATACTTCAAATGTGTCTCAGTGGTGGATATAAACTTTTCTCCTCAACTCTCTTCTTAACATTTACAATATTAAATATTGAGCAAATTCTTTGCGCTGCTTTTTAATTTCAATTTGGATTCAAAACGCACATCACTGTGATTCCTAACTCAAAGCTAGCGAGCTAAAATTATTACTTTTAGCAAAAGTTAATTCCTTGCTCTAATATTATGCAAACTGATTTATAATTGATCGTTTCGTTTCCATGAAAGGAGAGCGAGAAGTATAGAAAATGTTTGCTCATATTTTATATTATCATAGTAAATTTACTTTAAATCTTTGCAGTTTAGTGGTCACTTTACTAACCACCTTTTCTATATAAACAAAATCCAACTCTTATTTTGGAAATTTGGTCTTTGTTTTAATTTTGTATTTGTTTATAGTCTTTAAAACATAGTTTATTGGAATCTATTGGCATTTTGCTAAACAATTATATTTTTTGAAGTCATCGTTTATGTTTTTTTTTTGCAAAACCTTGCCGTCAGCATGCTCTGGTTAGATAAATATATTAATTTGAAAATATTGTAAAAATCTGTTTTTTAAGAGACTTTCACGCATTCAATACAAAAAGCACAGAGTGTTTATTGATCACTGAATTCGGTGTTACTTTGCTTTTTCATTTGTTTGGTCTGAAAATTTAGTCAAAAATATTCGATTTCCAAAAAAACCGCCACGGTGGTTAGCAAATGAACCACTTCACTCCACAAAAACCCCTGGAATGGGGTGGTTTTTTATGTATTGATTTATTTTTTCTTAATTTAAATTTCCAAGTCTGTAACAGTGCGAAAAAACTTCTAGAGAAAATCATATGACAGACATTGGAAAATAATGCTTGAAATTAAGACAAATGTCATTTAACAGAGTTTATTTATCTTCGTAGCAGTTATATGTAGATACCCGGGAGGGAAATGAAATGATACAGATCTGGCCCGACAGTTAGATCATCGATCGAAAATCTTTCAGTTTATAAATAAGGGAAGGGGATTAATTGATCCCTAACTATTAGACACTGTGTGACATATTCCGAAACTAACCCAAACCAGCTTGTTCTGTTTTTGATATTACAAATATTATAATAACAATAATTGATCTAATTATTCACATATTATACAGATATGAATCAGTTGGTTTCAATATAAAAATAACAAAAGAAAATGTCAAAATGGTTGTGGTTTAAAAAGAGAGTTTCTCTCTGCAAATCACAACCATTGAAAACTTTTTTGACAACTGTCATTTGATGCATATCTGTAATAATCTGTATAATTTTTGATCAGATTTATTAATAACTCATTTATAAATTGTCAACGTTCTGCTACAATTGTTACAAATTTCAGCTTGAATGAACAATTTTGCAATAATGAAAATAATAATTCTTAAAAATCACCAAAATACCGTTATCATTTACTCTCAAAATGCCTTATCAGTACGACAGCCGTTACCGAAATATTCGAATATTTGATTTTGAATTTATGAAAACACATGTTTTAATTTTCTATAATTGAGTTTTTTAAAATCTACAGAAGTAAAAATTAATATTGGTTTTATGACATAAAAATGCGAGATTTTTTTCAAATATTTAGATTTTATTTTGAAACATTTGTACAATAAAAATTTATTCAAAGTATTGGCCATTGTTAGCTATGATGTTTTCCAATATTTCTGGCAACATAATCGCTCAACGTATGAATCAAGGAACAGAGTCCAAAGTGAAGCGTATCCCAGACAGACTATAAAGCGGGTGGGCAAAACTACCCAACCACTTCATTCTAAATAGTTTTTAACAGATATTGCAACATGTGGCCAAGTGTTGTCATGACGGAATATTACAATTTCATGTCTGGCCGCATATTCTGGTAGTTTTTCGGTGCAAAAACCATTTTATTTTAAAGCGTTCACAGAGAAAACAGATTCGTGATAGCAACCGAATTTGTTGTCAATCGAATGATTCGGTTGCACACATAGAATTTTTCAGTTCTAACAACAGAAAGTCAGTTGACAAAGAAGAACTTCAGTTGAGGCAACCAAACTTTAGTTACCCCTTACAAAATATTGTAGTCACAACTGTAAAATTCGGTCACTAAGATAGAATCATTCGATTGGCAACAAATTCGGTTGCTATCACGAATCTGTTTTCTCTGTGTTCAAACATCATTTCGGACATACAAAATCATCTTTCAATGTCTGTTGACTTAAATTCATTTGGTACCCAATTTTCCTGTTTTTGGATGAATCCTGCTGTTTTGAAATTGATACTGAGTAGCTACCAATGATTTTGCAAGCTCTTGTTAAAGTTTGACAACAATATTCATGGAGTAATGCCTACAATTCTTGGTCTTCAAATTTTTTTGGCTGGCCTGGACGATTTTTGTCATCCATGTCAAAATCACCACTTCTGAACCGCACAAACCATCTCTCGAACATTGAAACCGATGGAACACATTCACCATAAACTTTGATGAGCAATCGGTGTGCTTTAGCCCTCTAACCGGCCAATTTTATTTCGAGGTAAAATAATATACCAGGTTATTGTTTGAAAAAAAAAATACGTTGGAATAAAAACAAACAAAAGACAAGTGCACGTTCTTGTTTATCACAATAAGTAAATTGTTTGTCTCTTTACACATATTTACCGTTATAACGGGAAAAATAACCAAATAAAGCAGCATTACATATATTTAACATACCCGCCTGAAGGCTTCCTTGCCGGTTAGAGGGTTAGCGTCACTTTTTTCACATTAAAAAAAGTAAAGCGAAACTTCCCGCATATGACGCTTTATTGGTACAAAATTCGACATTTTCGAAGCAAAAAAAAAACTTTGTTGTTTACACTATAATGTTCAATAACTAAGTGAGAATAAATGACAGATATGTAATCTTCAAAATGACATATCGGTTGTCAAAGTTTTGTTTTACACACAAATTTCAACATTAAAAGAGTTTATAGCTATAAGTTCCTATTAGTAAAAGTTTAGAGATTCCAAATATTTTACACACTCAATGTAGATAATTTTGTCTACTTTAATTCATTAATTCTCTGAAAGCTTTGTCCTTCATATAAATAGTAGTGTATTATGCATTTGTGCTGATGTTTGTAACTCCCAAAAATAATAGTCTAACATACACATTAAAGTATACCGATCGACTCCGAATCGTTTTCTGAGTCATTTTAAATAGATTTGGGGTCTACATGATTTGGGCATACAATATAAATAGCAGAATATTTTCCATGGACATTTTTTCAATTCAATACTTTCTATTCAAATTACCAAATTATGAGATCTTCTGTAGTCTGTTAGGATGTATACCGATTCCAAACGATTTAGAAATAACGGCAACGTTAATTCGGTTACGATATTTGTTGTTATATAAAATAAAATTATTTTTATAATAACGGTAAACGTTTTATAAGGATTATTTGATAACTGCTTATTTCTGCAACGGAAATTTTATTAACTATTTTTCACGGTTAAAGATATTTTAAAAAAAGTTAATTGATTAACAAATATAATATGATTTGAAACGATTCCAATTCCAATTATATTATTCAATATTCCAATTAAATATTATCAATATCCATACTAAACATTAATGTAAACAACAAAGACTTTAATGATAAGCTTTATACAATATTTATACTATATAAAATATTTTATTTATTTAATGAATATTTAAATTTATAGCTCAAATAAATAAACACAAATAAACCTCCTTCCTCATCATACACTCTAATGGCGGACCGATTGACCCAAACAATAGCCTTAAGCAATGAACTCTAAAAGCGTATTCATACACCACAATTGATTTGAAATCTAAATTCAAATATTAAATTAATGCTAAAATTAAACATAAATATATTCATATACAATTTGACGTCATTAACTAAATATATGCCATTTTATGAAAACTTTAATTGTTTACTTTTTAAATTATTACTTGGTTTTTTCAATAATTTATTTTCAATATGTTACAAATTATAAAGTTATTAAAAATTCATCTTTACTGTACACATGACAAGTATAAAATATTTATTTATCTTTTCCCAAAAACTATTTGTAGAATGGCGCCAACTGCTTATAAATAGGAACGATCGCACACGACACCACACAAGTGTTATTGCTCTACTCTACTGCCAGGGCACATGATGAGTTGTGTACACAGCGCAACGCTTACAAATCTCGTACTCATAGCAAATATTTTTTGAAATCTCAACTCACTCCCCGTTTTTAAAGAAGTTTTGACATTTGTTTCAATTATTATTATGACAAAAAGGTTTCGCGAATTTCAAGTACAAATAATGAAGTTCTTCAAATTTTCTATAAAAAAGCAAAGTTTTGTTAAAAACAACTTACTTTCGTTTTAATGATAAATCGAAGTTGGAAAATATTGAAAATGTTGGGTTAGCTGAATTATATTTGTTTTTTTATAGTTTTATTTATATAAGATTATAAAAAAAAACTCTTTAAAGTGTGTTGAACAATAAACATTTAAATTTAATTTCATTCCCTTTCAATATTTCACAAAGTCAAATATAATAATAAGAAGTCATCAATCATGTTTGGTTTGGCTATGGCTGTTTGTGATCTGGTAATTGATCTTCTGCCCTAAAATCTTTTCTATTGTTTACTTTTTTTTTGTTTTTTTTTTTTGCTTATTTGAGATTTTATTTAATGCTCTTTGAGTTAAATTATTTCACATACTGTTATGTTGTTAAGGAAATAAATATATTTTATTTATAGGTTAATCTAACTATAATTTTAAAAAGTGATTTCTTACGCAACATTTTTAACACCATTTCCAGGTGCAAGGAAATTTGATTAATTTAATATTTAATGAGAAAAATCCTTTGGAATAGTGGTACTTTTTGTCAAAGTTAAACAATCCATGTAAAAAAGGGTTTATAGCTCTCAACTTTTTAAATCTGCAATAATATTTCTGGTTTTGGTCCCATTTTTCGGTTTTCAATGACTATTACATACCAATTTGATGACTTAGAAGTAGTTCAGTAATGGCTGCTTTATAAACTGATATTTAAGTTCTTATTTAATAAACAGCTGCATCTTAGTTCAAGGTAGACTACCATCTGCACTAAAATATCGTTACCGAAATAATTCAAAAGAAGTCAAGGCTTGTTAGTATCCTGAAGAGCATATATAAGTATTTCGTACAAGTATTTGGTATTATTAAAAACAGTAGATACTGAGGATAACAATTTTAAAGAAAAACATTTCGGATCTAATTTCAGAACAACATTTACCATAAAAACTTTTTTATTTAGTCCGATAGATCTTTTAATCAGTGCGAAATACCGAAATTCCAAAAATTCAGCTTTTTTCATCTCTTGGAATATTTAAATTCTATGTACTGCTATCTTTTAAACGCGGTTTTTGTTTTCAATAACTTATATGTCATTTTGAAGAGTACATATCTGTCATTTATTCTCACTTGGTTATTGAAGTCTTAACAACAACATTTTTTTTTTTTTTTGCTTCGAAAATGTCTAATTTTGTACAACGAATCGAGAAGTTTTGCTTTACTTCTTAAACTTTTAAAGAAGTGCCGCTGAAGCACACCGATTGCTCACCAAAGCTTATGGTGAGAATATGTTCCATCAGTTTCAACGTGCGAGAGATTTTTTGTGTAGTTCAGAAGTCGTGATTTCGACACGGAAGACAAAGATCGCCAAAACAGTTAGAAAACCAAGAATTAGAGGCATTACTCCATGAAGATTTTTGTAAAACTCATCAAGAGCTTGTAAAATCATTGGGATCTAATCAAACAGAAATTTGAAAATGTTTGCGAACAGCAGGATTCATCCAAAAGCAAGAAAATTCGGTACCTTACGAATGCTGAGAGACCTTGAAAGACGATCATTACTTGCGATGAAAAATGGATCCATTACAATAACCCGAAACCAAAGAGATCATATACGAAGCCCGTCCAACCAGCCGAATCGACACCAAAGCCAAATATCTATGGCGCAAAGGGGTCCTATCTAATATGATCTGCTGAAATCTGGCCAGACCATCACATAAAACCTGTATCGAACGCAACAGATTCGTTTGAAGCGAACATTGGCCGAAAATGCCTAGAATATGTGGCCAGACATTAAACCGTAATATTCCATCATGACAACGTTCGGCCACATGTTGCAATACCTGTTAAAAATTTATTAGAATGAAGTGGGTGGGAAGTTTTGCTTCATCCGCTTTATAGTTCAGACCATGCTCCGTCCGCCTATTATTTGTTTCGATCGATGCATAACGCTCTTTCTGGGATACGCTTTACTTTGGAACACAGTATCCGATATTGATTTGACTCGTTCTTGGCCTCAAAAGAAGAGCAGTTCTCTTGGCTCGGAATCCATATGTTGCCAGAAAGATGGGAAAAGTTCATAGCTAACAATGGCCAATAATTTATGTTGAACTAATGTTATGAAATAAAAGCTAGAGCTCGTTTTTAAATCATATATCCAATAATCAGTAATGTCAAGCCTTAAAATTCTCCTTCAAATGAAAAATATTTCTTTTGTCACCAACATTTTTTTATATATTTTTTTTACAACGGTTATAAATGATATCGAAAAAGTTATTTTATAACAGTTTTGTGACTTTAAAAATAAAAATCCATCTAATACAGTTATTTTTCAACGTAAAAATAAAAGCTCGTATGAAACTGTTAAAAAAAGAGTTTTATTTTTCCAGTCAAAAATAACTCCTTTGAGGAGTTTTATTTTTCCCGACAGAAAATAAAACTAATTTTAAGTAAATTGACACCTAAATCTTGCTGCTGGTCAAATCATTACATTCTGTAAAGCACCCTGCATTGCAATTGAATAAAATGTCATTTAAATAAAAACAATTGGGGTTTTTAATTTGCTATTGTTTGATTCCTATTATTAAATTGTTCTTGTTTTTTTCCATAAACATTAATTTTACTACACATATTATATCAGAATGACTCTATAAAGAAAGATGCTGAATAAAAAGTAGAAAATAAACGAAAGAGTTTTATTTTCTGACGGGAAAAATAAAACTCCTCAAATGACTTTAATTTTGTGCAAAAAAAATAAAACTCCTCAAATGAGTATTATTTTCTGGCGGGAAAAATAAAGCTTCCCAAATGAGTTTTTTAAGACTAAACTCTTTCTTTAACAGTTTCATGCGAAAAAATTTAGAAAAATAACTATTAACTGAAAGAGCACATCAATAGGAATCTATTGGTATTCTAATCTTCGTTGACTATAACATAAAAAGTTTTTGAATTCAAATTTTCTGGATTACCGTTAGTTTAATTTTAAAATTCCCATATAATGAAAAGCTTTTGGCGAAATTATAACCAACAGCTTATTATTAAGCACTGTTTAAACTAACAAATCTTCAGTATAAAAAAATTTGAGGAAAATAAAGAAATAATTCTCAGATTCTACTTGTTCTCACTGTTTACTTAGACCAAGCAAAATTGAGTTTCAAAAAAGAAAAGGTTTAAGGCAAAAAAAAAAACAGAAATACACCAACATAAATCAAAATACCCAGCAGTTCTACCTTGACTACTAAAGAAGAAAATGTATCCCCTTTAGACAATAATTTCCCATAATAATTAGTTACTTGGCTCACTCCAATTTATATATTTAAGGGTCATTTGACACGTATGTTCTCTTAGTAATGCAAAGAGATGTCAATTGGTTACTTTAAACATCCCAGGTAATCCAGTAAAGAAGTGGTGACCCCAATGATAGGTAAAATCACTAATTCGGTAGTGCAAACCAGAACTGTTGGGTAAGCAGACACACACTCATATGTATTGAACAAGTCTGAGAATAAAGCATTGTTATCATATTATTACTCTAACTTTAACTGTTATTGTTAATAAAAATAATAATAATAATATTATTTTGTCTATTCATCATTGTTCAATTGAGATCAAATAAAGATTACAAGTATCGATAAGTGGCTTTACACTCGAGCATAAAAGTGTTCAAATTAAAGCATAACCCACCGCAACGAATTGTATTGAATCTTATTTTTTGTATCTACCAAATTCAAATTTGGTGGGTTTGTATTTTTATTTAGAAAAAAAAGAAACAACTTTGTTTCTTATTTTTTTTTTATCTTGTTGATTAATGCAACAATTGTTGGTAACAAAACTATGTGTACAATAAATAATAATAATGAAAAAAATAAAAAGAATATTCGTTTTTCCTAAACATAAATTGTAAATAAGCGTGCTGGCCATTATTTAGTTGAGCTTTTTATAATATTTTGTTTTTTTATTATATCATATTTTTTGTTTATGAATAATACAACAATTTTTTGACGAGCCATTGATAATTGTATTTAACACAAAAAAAAAACTATGATGTTTAATTTATGAAAACGTTGAAATGTTTGTTTCATTTAACATTAAAGATTTGTAGTTTTATTAAGTTTTTAGTTGGTGGGAATTTCATTTAATTGGTTAAACAATATAATTTTAATCAAACAATAATAATATTATAAACAAATGTTACTTAAGCTTCATTAATAATAGTCAAATGTGTCGGTTTTTTGCATTTTTTTTTTAAATTTAATTTCTAGAGAATTTTTTATTTAAATTAAATATTTATTGAAATTAAAATCTAAAATTTTTAATTTAAATATTGTTGTTTGTTTACAAATGTTATGTATTGATCTAACATTTGATATTAATCAGTTAAATTAAAATATGGATAAGTCTTTTGTTTTCGCTGCAGTGAGATTAATTAATGTAATTTTTTGTATATCGTTAATTAAGTTAAATAAAGAACTCAATAACTTTATAGAAAAATGTGTTTAAAAAAATTTAATTTTTTTGATATTGAATATATGTATATTGGAAAATCTTTGAATGCATTTGTTTAGTTGGTTTTAAGTTATTTTAACTAAACCTTTTTATTCTCGTGTTAGTCGTTTGTTATCTTTGTCATTAGAAAATATGTCCTTTTTAAATTTTTTTAAACTTTTCTCATATTTATTATAAATTAACAATACGATATTGGTATCATTGGTATTTTATCTAATTAAGACATTAGCTGTTATACACACAGCCTCAAAAGTGAGTAAACACCAGTGAATTTTTCGATTTTTTTAAAGATCATGAAGATAATTTTATGATTTATACATTACTTAATACTTAAATATTTTTTTTCAGAATTGAATTTATTATGCAGCCCAATCTCCAACATACCGCAACTTTTAAATTTTAATCGATGGATCGATTTTAGGATTTTCATTATCTTTAAAAAAATCAAATAATTTGTGGTGTTTATTTACTTTTATTAGAAAAATGTACACTATTATGACAGTATTATTGTATATGATTGCATTTTATCGCCGGTTTCTATAACGCCTGCGAGTTTATTGATTAACATATTTTTCAATGACTACTGCATACCATATTGATTACTAAGTGGTAGTTTAGTAATGTCAGCATCATAATCTGATATTTAAGCACTTACTTATTAAACATTTGCATCATAAATAATATTGGCTAGCGTTAGCTAGCCAATAAAACTAGGTTGCTTCCGATTCCTAGAGGTTTAAAGCTAACGATTACTCCTGTATCACTAGAAAATATTTCCTTTTTTAGGAGTTTCAAATTGTATGCTCTAGTTTACCACAAATTGCAAACGCTACACAAAATTTTAAACAAATGCCATCTTTAAACAAGCTAGTTTTTATATATCAGTTGAAAAGATATCAACTTTTTTAGACTTTATAGAAACGGACCCATATTTTTTGACAAATCTAAGCTAGATTTTATATTTGACTGGGTTTTAACTCAGCAAGAGTACATGTAATAATATTGAATATGATTAAATTCAATATTATTAATTTCAAATCAGTATCTACGGGTAAAAATTACCAAATATATTTACTCCATAAGTAACTCAGCACTGATAGTTATCTATTTGTTGAAATTACGGGCATTAATAGTGCATAAACCCAGTATGTTGCCGAATCGTACACGTCGTTAACTACGAAGAATTGACTCCGCGTCGGTATATACATATTTCCTTTTTGATTTGGAAACTCGTAATCCCTGTCCATTCTGTATCTACCCCAATATCTACTTATAGAACTTAAAACAAATGTATTTATTAACCTCCTGTCAACACTTGACAAATATATATCATAGCCAGGGAAACCGTAAATATGCTCTAAAAAAAGCGTTTTAAGCGCTTTAAATATGCAGTAAAAACTTTAAAATATGCTCTTAAAATTTAAAAAATATGCTCTTAAAAAAACAAACTTTTACATAATTTTTAACCAAAAAATATAATTTTATTTAAAAAAATCAATACAATTCATTTCTAAAAAGGTAAAGTAACATAAAATAAACAAAAATAAATACAACATAAAAACAATAAGCTATGAAAAAGCCTCGAGGGGTGTTTTTTGATGATATTTTATAAAAATATAAAGTCACTTCTTCAATTAGGGTTATTATTGCAATAAATTACAAAATATTGACTTAAATTTTCAAATACAAAATCGTTGTGTATTGGATCTGAAAACATTTTTATATATAGAAAATGTTCTTTTGACATCAACTGATGTTATAGGAGCAAATTTAAAAGACAATATTTCTTTAACACTTAGAACGGTTAAGTTTGAATTAGAACTAAAATTTGATATTTAGATGGCGCTATTTTATATTAAAAAAAGCCATCTATTTTTCAATTTCAATAATACTAATAAATTGCAACTACATCTGATAATTTTTTATCTTGACAACCATTTTGACGTTTATCATGGTAAAAATTTATCAGGTATATAGGGTAACTTAATTCTAAAATACAAGTTGTATACGAACAGTGACGAAATGATGATACTGTAGGTGTCAAAGTAACCCCAACAGTAGGAAAAATTATGTTAATGACTTGAAGAAAAATTTAGGGTTCAACCGAAAGTGGTCAAAAAAATCAATATTCGACTTATTTGAAACAAAACGTAACATTTCTAATTTAACTAACAATTTCCAAATTAATTTAATTATCTCAGTTTTAGAATATGATTCAACTCAATTTCATCTTACATATTTATCTTAAACGGAAAAAATCTGATTTTCAGGATAATTTTTAAATATCTTTTAGTTTTCTTAGACATTTTACTATGACATTTAATTTATTGGATTTGAGTTATAATATTTTAAACTTGTTTCTGCCTTAAAATTAAATTTTTTATAAAAGTTTCGACATACGGAATAGTGGTCGAAATACGATTTTGGCTTTTTGGGCAATTAAAACTGAATATTTGGTCTAACTCTTTCTAAATTTATTTCCGACAAAAAATTAAATTAAATTTTTAATGATTTTGTATGATTGGCTCATCAACAGTATTCAACTCCCTTTAAATTTCTGTTACCAACCTTGGATACGCTGTTACGCTTTTATTCCGAACAGTGGTAACAACTCCGAAGACATGGTAGAACATACATATATTCTAATCTTCCGGTAAGACTTTAAACAAAGAAAAAATACCTAGTCCCATTTTCTCAATCTCTTGTTACCGATTTTCGTAACGATATACTTCCAATTAATATAATTCTTGTATGAGAACTGTCACCATAAAAAATAACCAGAGATTGAGAAAATGGGGCCTAAATTTTTAGAAATTTCATAAATGGCAAACTTTATATTACTTACTAAAATGCTACTATTCATGTTTTTGACAAATTTTTGACATAAAATTTTATATGACATTTAGTTAGCGGCTTTTTAAAGAAAATAAAGACATAATTTATACCAACAAAAAAGAAATTGTCTCTAATTTTCATCGAAATATAAATGATTACGAAATTTTAACATTCTAAAATGTTGTAAAATATCTAAAAAAAAAAGTAATATAAAATTGTAAGTACGTTCTTTTGCACATTTTACTTAAATTTCAATCATTTTATAAACAAATATGAGGGAATTAAGAAATGGATTTCGTGTTTAAAAAAGTAATTTTTAACTGTACATTTTTAAGAACTAAACATTTTTGAACCAATATTTGCGTATTTCTAACAATATTAATTTACTATCAATGTTTTTCAGCAGTGGCCAAATAATTTTGCGCCAAATAGTTCTAGGCATAGAGAAGAATAGAGCGGAAACTAGAAATAAAACTCAAACAAAACAATTACTCCAAATAATCACTCCTCTTTTCACACATTTTTTTTTACTAATGCATTTACACCACTTTTGACAACTGAGTTAGGTCTTTGACAGGATAGTTTCCTATCTATGGGTCTAGCTCTATGATAAATTGTTTCAAAATTATAGAAACTACACATGACATTATTGTATCAGTCAGAAAAACCTGGAATTTGTACCTGAAATTTATTGTTTTGAAAGTTTGAAGGATCCTTCTTCAACAATTTTGTATCAACCATATATATGGTTACAGTAAACAAATATATGTTTGTGACAACCATTTATATGATGAAGGACTTATCATATTATGGTGCTCTCGGCTTAAGGCTTATCATAATCTGAGAACAACATATTATAATAAAATTATCATAAATATGGTTGCCACAAACATATATTTGTTTACTGTAACCATATATATGGTTGATATAATCATGTGAATCGTAAATTAACCATATTATGGTTACCACAATCATGTAAATGGTTACTGTGACTATAATATGGTTAAAAATCTTGAAACACTATTTAAATGGTTACAGTAACCATGCCCAATTATATTTTTTCTCTGCGTGTATGGGAGAAAACATCGATGCAGTTGCATGATTTAGTAACCGTTAAAAAGGCTATCGATGATTTATTTATCTCTGAAAGATGTTGGAAAAATTGGATATCAGTACTGAAAAATATGTCTTTACGATTGTAACATTCAAGGAAACATGGATACAAAACGAAGCATCAAACGATAGACACACCTCGGCTTGCTAGAGACCCAAACTGTCAAACACAGCTTTCACTCTCCACAACTACAAGTGAATTATTAGGAACCTACATATAAAATATTCATCAACATTAAATGGAAGCAGTGATCGGTACAAAAAGAACATACCATATTAGTAAATTCATTATGATGCTGACGCACAATTTATTTTTTATGTAAAATCTCGAATTTGTTTCCCTTTTGATAATTTTATCGAGTTTCGCACGCATTTTTGTTTAAATATCTGGTGGCTATGAGTGCCGATCACTGTTTTTGAGTTACCTCATTCAGAGTGATAAAAGTGCTTATAGAAGAGTATTTTACAAAAGCAATAAACTAATTATCGATAATGTGAATTTATTTGTAAAATTTTACTACAAAACCAGCAAATTTTCCTTACAAATTTTAAGCATTATTTACAAATTTAATTCTCGCAATTGAGTTCGATCCCGTTAGATCTCTGGTGGGTATGAGTGTCGAACACTGATTGAAACTAAACTATGCAATTATCAATTTTTAAACATTCTAATTTTTCTTTTATTGAGTAATTTACAAGTTATTTGTGGTCAATGTCACAACATTGATTCGAGCTCAAACCCTAATATTTAGATTAATCCGATCATTCTCATTTAGATTCCATTTTTCCATAAAATTTTAAATTGAAATAAAAAGTTAATATATGACAACATTGATACAAAATCGTCAGATATGTTTTGATCAGTCTACTTTCAAGTTACATCACTCAATCTAACACTATTAAAGTAATACATTTAAATACTTACCAAATTGTGTTTAATTATTAAAAGTAATCCTTTATATCCAATTAGTGAAGTCTTGTTTATTTTAAAGGTTGAAAATTATTGCACTTTTCAAATAAATTTTAATTTTTATTAATTTTTTTAAAATGTAAACTTTGTGCACTTGATATTTTTGTTTAATTTAAATTCTTTATAACATTTTCTATACATATCTATGTATATTTTTATGAAATCTTTATTTTCAATATATTTCAATATTATGATTTTTTTAAGTATTTCTTTAATTTAATATAATTCCATTTTGTTGAATAATATTTAACTTTAAAATTTTACTTCCGTTTTAATTTTTTTTTTACTTAAGTAACGATCTTTTATTCAAACTTATTTATTATTTCTTTTTCAAAACTAAAAGAATTCACTCACGCATCTTGGTTTTAATGTGTCTGGCGTCTTGAGCAATACTAAAAAACACAAGAGCCCTTTGGGAGACTCTAAACCCTTTTCATGCTTGTTCTTTTCTTGTTCTTCTTCAGATTTTACCTTACACAACTTTTTCAGGTTCTACGTTCTAGTTACAAAAACAATATTAAAGCAACAACGAATGTCTACGAATATTAACCGACGGCAACCGAATAACACACACACAAGGGAAACAAAATTAAAAAAATAAACTAAAACCAAGATCAAACGCCGAAGTTCTGTTAAGCGATCGTTAAGAATATCAGTATTGTCTAAGAGCGTTTCAAATAGAAACTAAATAATATTTTAGCCAAATACAACACATGACTTGACAAACTCTTTTTATGGCTGAGTAAAATAAGAAATTGATTGGTATTAGTGCTTGTATGATTTTTACATATATTTTGTAGGAGGGGGATCTTAGTTTTTGTGGCGGGTGTTAAGGAGGAGAAAACTTGTTTGGGAATTTTTGTTTTTTTTTAGCCAATTTACAAAATACGCAGTGAGAGAATGTAACGCCCATTTTGTGTTGGTCTCAGAAAGAGAGGGGTTTTTGAAACGATGCCAGATTTAGGAAGTTTATTTTTAAGATGTTAATTTGGGGATTAAATTAGAAAAAATATTAATTAATTTACAGTTTTGTTTTGTTTCTGCGTAATTTGGGTTGAAAGAAATTAGGTTTGAATTATAATATATTTTCTGAATGGAAAATTCAGTACTTTTTAACATCGTAAATAAAAGTGCATAAAAAATTTCATTTGCAAAATAATTCATAACATATTGGTGCATACAAAACAATATTTTGGAAATAAATCAGCAGTTTCTAACTGGCTCATCTGATTTATAAAAAATAATCACATAGCATAGGAGTATTTAAGTTTAGTTTTTGACGATGGACCTCAAATGCCCTATAGGAGCACTACTGTAGGGTCTCAAATACGGCACTCAGATATGCATTAATTTTCTGCCGAATCTTGTATACCCACCACCAATATAATATGACACCGATTTTTGTGCATTTTGTTTTTGGATGGCCCGATTTTTCCTATTTTCAACACGAAACATTTTTGATCAACAAACAATATTTTCGGGAAAAGTTTATACCCCTAAGTCTGTTTAACAGGCTGACATAGCTAGATTGACTTAGAAACAGACAGACATAGCTAGATTGTCTTAGAATTTTATTTATGCCTTTTGAATCTACGACCAATATTTTGATACCTTATAAACGGATTGACAAAATCAATATACCCCATCTTTTTGGTGGCGGTTAGAAAAAACACAAATGTTTTGTATATCATCTGGGGTATTCAATTAATCGGGTTTCTTGTTTAATCGGTTAATCGAGCAAATAATTAATCGAGGTTTAGATTTAATCGGTTAATAATCGGTTAATTTAAAATTATTCGATTAAACGAATAATTTATATTTTCATTTCAAATTGAAAATACAACAACGAATTTTGTATACAAAAAAATAAAAAATGGCAAATAAGCAGGGCAACCAAAAATATGCTCTAAAAAAAGTGTTTTATGCGCATAAAATATGCACTTAAAAACGAAAAATATGCTCTTAAAATATAAAAAATATGCACTTAAAAATAATTGGTTATTGTTTGATTTCTAAATTTCATTAAAAAAATATATATGAAGTAAATAAAATATTGAGCTCATAACTTAAAATAGGTTATTATAGGATTAAATATCGATTTTAGGGAATTTGGCACTACATGAAAATAGTTAGATTCAATTCATTTTATTATATTTAGCAATAAATTACTGTGTTTACTTAAGTTTTAAAATTTTTTAACTAAATCTTTGTTTTCGATTTCCGAGTTTCTTAGACAATCATAATCAATTGATTTGTCTCATCTTTTAAACTACTTAATACTTCAAAAATTTTTTTAGTAATTAGTGGCATAATATTTTACTTTCTCAATCCATGTGTCCCAATGTGTATAGGACCCCTACTGAGGATGTACCCAATAAGTTTCTCCAAATGTTTCTATTCTATATAAAGCTTTAAAAGCTTTTTTATCATTAGAATAATGTTTCAAAAACTCTGTGAGTAGCGTGTAATTTTTTGGTAAAAAATAGCAAAGGATTTTGGAGCATTCATCATGTATCTAGATTAACATCTGAATTCGGCTTCTTAAATTTAAATAGAATTATAAAAGAGCTTTACAATAGTGGAATGATTAGTTCTATTTAAGACTGCGGCAATTAAAAAAACTTTTTGTTTAAGTTTTATCACTGGGACTCAAAATACCACGATATTTCCTATGTTTCTTCCTTTCTCATCCATTGTATCGTTTATCGATATCCACGTATATTCTTTTTTAACGATTTATTAATAAATTTGTTTACAAGTTGTGTAAATATATCAATGGGTTTTGAACGCGAGATTTTCGATACTTGTATAATTTTACATTAGCGGTAAACTATTAATGCCCAAACATAACTGTCTCAATCTCAAGCTGACTAAAATTCCTTCTTTTAAATGTATCCAACAGTTTTTGAAGTAGTTGCCCATAATAACATACAATTTTGGAATTTTCTTTTAATTTTTTACGTATTTTTACTATTTGTTAAATTTTAATATTTGTGTGTATATTTAATTGAAATATATGGAAACTAAGCTCCCTTAAATCAACGAAAATTCTATGAATATAAGCGATTATGGGTACTCTATTTTTTATTTAAGTAACTTAGGCCATTATCAATTGGACCTTAACAAAATACTAGTAAAATATAGAAATGAAAAATTACAATACAAACAATAAAATTATATAAGGAAAATAAAATAATGAAAAATAAAAGAAAATATCCAACAAAAATATGCAGTTATGAGTTAAATATGCAAAAATATGCTATAAAACGCAAAATATGCTAAAATATGCAGTAAAGGGCAAAATATGCAAAAATATGCACTAACAAATCGATGCCAAAATTCTTAAAATTGTCTGAAACGGATAAATACCTAACTCATATGTTTATACGACGCACAGCAAAAAATATGATATTGCATATTTTTGGTTGCCCTGCAAATAAGGTATTTGAGATCATTTTTGTAAACATATCGCCTATTTGCTGCAACAACATCATTACTCAAAATCCGTGTTTATTGAACTGACTAATACAAAATATGCGCTGTTCTATAATCTTTCATATAGTTTTATCAGTTTTCAAAAAAATAAATTATTTTTTGTGTGAGGGTGTTTTTTTGTTGTAAACATAGTAAAAAATCATGTTTTCTCGTATATTTGATTAGTAAAAATTTGGGTTAAATACAGGTTACCCCCAGTAACACGAAGTCTGGTTATGTTTTAACTAATAGTTATACTGACAGTTTTCATATAAAAAAAATTTTAACCGGCAGTATAACTATTAGTTAATGCATAACCAGACTTCGTGTTAATGGGGGTTAGAAAGATATTAAAATCTCCTATTTAAATTTCTGAAATCGCATGATTTGTTGAAAATTTATTTAAGAAATAGTAAAATGTCATAAAATATTCAAAGATGTTTTTCTCGAAACGACTTTTTTGAATTATGACGTTGTTGCAGCAAATGAGCGATGTGTGAGTTTTTTATAGTTTTGGTGAGATCTTCTGAAATAATCTTTTATAAAAAGAATATAATTTAAACGATTTTTTTCTTTAGATTTAATAAAACTTTTCTTGGAAAAAACTCTCTCTCTGATTGTATATTTTGGAGAAATCAAGAATATACCTTTTTGGATTGTTTTAGATATTGATTAATTTAATAGTTTCGTTCAGTTATGATAAAAGATTTTAATTTGAAATTTGTATTTGAATTCAAATGGAGAAATAAATACAAAAAAAAAATTTAAAGTGCAAAAAAAAGGAATTTCGGTTAATCGGTTAATCGACACAAATTAATCGGTTTATTTGTTATTTGAAAATCGGCAATTTCAAATTATTCGAACAGTTAACCGACCAAAATTAATCGGTTAACCGATTAACGGTTAATCGATTGAATACACTAATATCATCATTAAGGTCAAACAAAATATCTGCTCTAAATTTAGATATCTACTCTCCTGTCCATCTTTTTATTCAGTCATGAAGCCGTTTGGCAAACGTTTCAAATTCGAAACAAGTAAATAATCCTCACTACCAATATAATGCTGACACCGATTTTGTACATTACAATACCAAATTATTTACTACAATTATATATATAATTGCTACAATTATATGAATGGTAACTTAAACATATTATGATTACCACAATCATATGCATAATTGCAGTAACCATACTATTGTAAACAAATTTAAAAATGTTGAAATGGTAAACATGTACAACTATATTTTTCTTCTGGGTATAGTAACGCCGGTACACGTATAACTTTTTTTACCGATCTAACTTTCCCCGGTGGACAGAATATTACAAATTACAAATTAATATTACCTTTCCAAGGTGAAATTGACGATTTTTTTTCGCTTTATTTTTATACATTTTTTATTTGCGACCCCACAAATAGCGAAGTCGAAATAGCCATGTCCTCCGTCTGTATGTTGAAATCAACTTTCCGTAGCCCCCAAATAACTTACATACATGATTCATACATCAATATATCCGCAATCGGGAATTCTTCCGGCTCGGTTGCTATTTAAAATCGGCCCACAAATGGCTGAGATATAAGGAAAAAAACGGGACAACCTCGATTTTTTTAGCTATTTTTAATCTGCAGTGGTGGCCAGCTATTTAAGACAAATAATTAAATGACCTAAGGGTATGAAATTTATTATTAATATTTCTAGTTTCTCAAAAATGTTTGGAAAAATCGGTATAACATATATGGACAAAGATATGTGGAAATACGTTGACCCACCTCAGTGAACATCCGCTATTAATAACATGATATGACCCAAACTAATGGAACTAAAAATACGAAATTTGGTCCGAATATATTATAATAATAAAAATATAAAGATATAAATGTGAGAAAATATGTTTATTTAAAATAAAATTTTTTTAATCAAGTTGCAGAAAAATATAGAAAATATGGATATCTAATGATAGATATTTCAAAGTGCATTGCAACGAGGCTATAGTAAGTTGGACCTCAATGGGTTAAAATCGGGAAAAATATTTTTTAACTCGGATTTTTTTTCATCAAAAAAATTTTTTTGTCATAAATTCTTTTTCCAAAAATAATAATTTTCAAAAATTAAAAAAAAATTGGAAAAAACTTTTTTAAAAAATATTGAAAAAAAAAAATTTGAGAAATAATTAAATCTTATTTACCTAAAAAATTGAATTGATTGAAATTGAAAGTATAATTTGGTGAAGGGTATATAAGATTCGACCCAGACGAATATAGCTCTCTTACTTGTTAAAGGATTTTTTTTAAGAGGTATGTTAAAAAAAATTCGCCGATTTCAAGTTTTTTTTAAATATATCCTATCCAATGTAGAATTGTATGCTTAAAATGAAGGCGGAATAATTTTTTTTTTTTTGAAAAAAAAATGTTTTTTTTTTGAGTTTGTAGATTAGATATATTTAAAAAATTTTAAATCGGAAATGGGCTTCTCGAAAATGATTTTTTTGATATGTCGTAGTGGAATTTTTTTCCTCATGCCAAAAGCTATCGAAAAATCGATGGCACAATATCGATTGCTAAATCGTGCCACCATAATGTGTGTATAAAAAGTGTTGAAAAATATTTTGTAGGTTTCCTCACATTTTGGTCAATTTTCCCCAAGAAACCATATGTCTAAAATCAAATACAATCTTGCGCATTTCGTCTTTTATCCAATGATATGATATTTCAGTATTTTTTTTTTAATATTTTTTTTATTGGATAAAAGACGAAATACGGAAGATAGGATTTGATTTTAAACCTATGGTTTCTTGGGGAAAATTTATTTGAATTTTCCATAGATTGCGTTTCTGCTATATGATTTTTTACTTTTTGATCTTTTTGATAAAAGAATATTTCGGAATAACCAAATCAATATTACCCCAATATTTTTCGTGTTGAGTATAAAAACACAGCAATACCCATTATTTTCCCCAAAACAAAAACCATCCGGCAACTCTATAAAACCCACATCCAAATAAGCCCCACACTAAGCGCTCTCAAGATACACAGCAACAACTAAACTTTCACAGACTCAAGCCAACTCAAAGCCAAAGTTGTTGTTAGTGGCAGCATAAGCCAACCAACTTATATAGAACAACTATGATCAAGCGTCCAACAAACCAGCCTGCCAGCCAGCCAATCGTTGTTGGCTAAAACGAAAATTGTAAATAGACAGACATTATAGAGTTTTTTTTTTTAAAAAACCACAATAGTAATAACAACAAAAAGCTTGGAAAGCAAACAATCTTACAAACTATTGGTTTCTTTGAGATTTTTTTTTTTATTTTTTTCTTTAGTTTTTGTATAAATTTACAATTAATTACTTTTTGACTAATACGTTCGTACCATAAATAAATATGTTCGTTGTGTAGCTACTCCATCTATGCTCTCTTTCGTTAGTTACATTAGGTATCTTGTGGTTTGTTGATGGCTGGGTGTAGGTATGTTTGGCTGATTTGATTGTTTCTTGAATGTTGTTGTTAAATTGTAGTTAATTTTAAACACCACCAAACCACCACCACCAATAATATTATTTGTACATTATTTTGTTGTTCGGGAAATTTAAATAATCATGGGGTCATATTGTAGTAAAATGTCTAATTAAAATGTTTAACATTCAATAGAGGTTTCACCCAGTACCAACAACCTCAGTTAGTCAGTCAGTAATTGTAGAATTTAAATGACAATGTAATAAAATTTTGTATTTAAATTATTTTGCTTGTAGTTTGTTAAATAAACTAACAACAAAATGTCGTATAATAAAACAATTGTCCTATTTTTGAATTGTATTTAACATCAATTTTGAAATAAGAAAGTTAATAGTTTATGGAAATAATTAGCATAGTTAATGTTAAGATCCTTGTAGTTAGTTTTTTATAAACAATATTGTTATTGTACGTACGAATTTTCGTAGTTCTGAAGCAAAAATGCCAATAAATAGCAAATATAACTGATTTTTCATTTCAAAAACTCATGTAACAGTTGCTAAAAAAGGTACTTAAACTATTTTTTTAAATGAAATATCAGTTATATTCGCATTTATTGGCATTTTGCCATGAGTGCCTTGAGGCATGTTTAAGCATTAGAGGGTTAAATTCAAATTTAATTTTAGATTTAAGAGTAATATTTGATCTTAAAATACCATTTCTATAAGCTTCAACACCAGCACATCTGTTCTGCATACTTATACATTAGAGTGTCCCTTAGAATTAAATTTTTTGAAATGTTGAAACGGTACCCGCTGAAAACATTCGTAATGACCTAAAATACCACCAAAACAATTTATAGCATGTTTTCTAAGAAGGGCAGCCCGTGCCGACTTTCGATTTAGTTTTGAGGTGCATTTACAATGGGGAAAAATGTCTTTTTTTGAGTTTTTTTTTTAAAGTTTGCCATTAAATAATTACTTTTGCAACTTAATTTAAAAGAATCGAAATGTGTACGTAATTGTAGTTCTAATAAGATATAAAAAACAAAAATTAGTAAAAAAATTTTAAAGTTATTAAAAATTCGCCAGGCCATTAACGTGTCTCAGGCCACTAGAACAAGAAATGTAGGAACAAAATTAGAAATATTGAGAAATATTAAAACAAATGTTTATTCTTACTTAAAATATATCCATATTTACTTGTATATGAGTTTTTATCTTCATAGGATACAGTTAACCTATTCGCAGGTATAACCAAAAAAAATATTTTAAAATTTTTTAACCAATCTTATTAAATTGCAAAAGTAATTATTTAATGGCAAAAAATTTCCCTTCTTAGAACAAGCTTAAAATATTTTTGGTGGTATTTTAGGTTATTACGAAAGTTTTCAGCGGATACCGTTTCAACATTTCAAAAAATTTAATTCTAAGGGACACTCTATTATTCATATGTAGGGAAATCGATAAAACGATGTATGTTTTATCATCTAAGGAATTCCAAATTGGAAAATATTGTTACACAAAAGTGATATATCACTATCATGGATAGGACCATTGGATATCTGTGCTCATCGGAAAACAAAAAAAAACGTATTGTTACTAACAGGCGGATATCATAGTATCGAGGGATATTTTCCATAAAAAAAATTGGTGATAAAGTACTCGAACAGGCCTACATCCTTTATTAATTCACTTTGTTTTTATTTTGTTGCCAAGTATTTTCTTATAAACAACCGGACATAATAAAATTCTAAGTAATTTGCAAATATAGTATGTATTTTAATTAAACAATTGGTTTTTTGAGATTTTATTTACATAATAAACTACACAGTCATACAAAAATGAAGTAAAAATGCCTGGGAAGTAGGGTATTCAAATTATTCGATTTTCTCTTTTTCGAATATAACGAATAATTCGAATAAGAAATTTTAACATGTTCGAAAAATTCGATTACACGTTTAAAATTAATCGAATTATTTGAATAACGGAAAAAAGTACAGAAAGAAGTTTTGATGTAGGTTTTTTAATATTTTATTGTTAAAGAAAAACAAAAAATAATGTTAAAGTTAACAATTCAAGTATTGATAATATGTATGACAAAAAAATTTTTTGATGATAAAAAATTCGGGTTAAAAAATATTTTTCCTGATTTTGGCCCATTGTAGGTCCAACTCACTATAGCCTTATCTACATCGTTGCAATGGACTTTGAAATATCTATCATTAGATATCCATATTGTCTATATTAATGACTTAGTAATCCAGATATAGATAAAAAATAGGTCAAAAATCGAGGTTGTCCCGGGTTTTTGCTCATATCTCCGTTATTTATGGACCGATTTTGCTGATTTTAAATAGCAAACTTCTCGAAAGCATGTCTGACAGAATTATTGAAGATTTGGATCCCGAAGATATCTGGGGTCTTCAGAAAATTGATTTCAACAGACAGACGGAATCGACTCCGCTATCTATAAGGATCCAGAATATATATACTTTATAGGGTCGGAAATGAAAAATGTAGAAATTACAAACCGAATGAAAAACTTATATATACCCTTCTCACGAAGGTGAAGGGTATAATTAAACATTTTAAAAGACTTGTTTTTAGAATGGTAACTTCTTCCAATAATATTTATAGAAGGAGCTATCGCACCACTCATCTACAGTGATCGAATTATTCGTTATTCGAAAATGGTAATTTTTAAATTATTTGAACAATTATTCGTAAGAAATAATTCGATTAATCGAACGATCATTACTCGAATGAATACCCTTTTTTTAATTTTGCCAAACACCTCCAAAATCTTAAGTTACGGTAAAAAAAAGGATTTTCTAAAGAGAGTCAACTAAAAATTTAGTAGAGGCAAAAAACTGTTTTTTTAATACCTTACAATGAATGTTGAAAAGTGAAAAGTGAGTTGACTCTCTTTAGAGGAACCAGTGCGATATGTAAAATGAAACTGTGCGATATGTAAAATGAAACTGCTTTCTTCTTTCTAAATCCTCCGAGAAACTTAAAATCAGTTTATATCCAACTAACGGTTTTTTACCGATTAGGGGGTGTTTGGCAAATTTCCCAGATATTTTTTTTGTCGCACAGTGCTATTTATTAATTGTTTTATATAAAAACCATGTATTTTATTAATAAAGGCTTTTTAAATTGATTGTCATATCTTTAGAAGTATAAAAGATTTATAGCAGTTTTTTTCATTAGTTTTTAACTTTTAACAGATTGTTAACATATTATTAAACAATAGGCAATTAAATAAATAAATTATAGTATTAGAAACATCAATACCTTACTAAGTTTCATTTCTAAAAAAATGTACCGCTTTAGCTGAAATGAATGATACTATTATACTAGATAGATACCAGCAAATGAAAAACAATTGACACAGACGATTTAAGATTTAAATAGCCGCATCATTGTCAACGCAACTAAAATATTTCAGCCAAAATAGAAAAATTCGGTAATTTAGACTGAATCATTTGATTAGCAATAAATTAATTATTATTTAAGGAAATTCATTGCTGGGTGGGATAAGCTAGCTCCGAAATATTTAAGAAACTTGGAAATATCTTATATAAAATTTACCCAATGAGAATTATGTAAAAACTTCACACAAAATATTTGAGTTTAAATTTAAAAATTTGTTTATACATATACATTCTGATTTGAAACAGTTTTCTTTCGAAATGAATTATATATTCCAGATTTAACTTATTAAGACCTCTTATATATCTTTTAATAAAAGTTATGGTTTTTGGAACTTCTATTACAGTTCACTGATATTTAAGATAAAATTGGTATTTTTGGACTGGATTTTATGTAGATTTTTTTGTCTGCTATTACCGTTACAGCTAAAATGTTTACTTTGAATTATTTGAGTATCTATATTATGTTCCTTTCACTGCTCGAGGTAGCATAGGGCTATAACAAAGTAGTTCCAATAATCTCGATCGTCGGCTCGATGCTTTACTTCGTTTCACTTCATCCGCAATCTCGAAAGCTCTGTAATTAGTTGCCGCTTCCAGATATGAGCTGGTCTCCCAACTTCTCTGCTTCCCTGCGGATTCCAATCTATGCATTTCTAGACATTGTCCTTGTCTGGTTTTCGGAAGGTGTGACCTATCTAACTCCATTTCCGCTTTCTTATTTCCGTTTTAATAGACTACATAAATGGTTTACCTCCACCCAAAGTTGGTTGTTGGTTTGTTGAGAAACACTTGAAGACATTGTGTATCACGTGATGCGTGATGTTCCAGGTCTCACATCCATACAACAGAGTAGATTTTATGTTGGAGTTAAATAATTTGATTTTAGTCCGTTTCGAAATATTAGATGATTTCCACATCGAATTTAACTAGGCAAATGCACTCCGTGCCTTATTAATGCGACTGGATATATCTGCTGCTGAGCCACCAGTTGTATCAATGCACATCCTACAACATATTGGTCTAATACGAAGAAACGGCGAACTGTGTTACAATTGATCCGGACTGATTTTGTTTTGGGTATATTTATTTTCAGCCCAATCTCACTGATGGTGGAAATTGTTGACTGTATCTCTGAGAATGAGTGGCTAAGTAGACATATGTCATCGGCATAATATAAGTCCTGCAACCGTTCTTGAAAGCCCCACATAATACCTCTCTTCTGATGGCTTGTTGCTTTCTGCATCACAGCATCGAGGACGCAATTAAAAAGAAGAGGTGATAAAACACATCCTTGTCTAACTCCATGGTTGATTGTGTCAAAATCCTTCTCAAAATCTATGAATACGACGTATAACGGTGATCTCCATTCCATTGATCTCTCAACGATAATCCTAAGACTATTTACTTGGTCAACACAAGATTTTCTGGAGCGAAAGCCGGCGCTTGTTCATTTCTGAGTTATGGGAGAATTATTTTCGAGAGTCTTTTGTTTATAAAATGTGCAAATTACCTTATTTACAAGGATATGTCTCTCCAATTCTTTCTATTGGTAAAATCAACTTTTTTGGAAAGATTTATGATGACTCCATCATACAGATCGGCAGGCAAAGATTCATGAACCCAAAATGCTTTAATAATGGCTTCCAGCAGTCGTAAACTGGTTATTCGGGCAGATGTAAGCCGTTCTAAAGAGATATTATCCAAACCAGGAGATTTGTTTGGTTTGAGAAAAAAATAATAAAATTATTCTTCAATTCTAATACACACTAACTTAGGATTAAAACCCTATTGTGAGTTTGCGTGGGGACTGAATTGAAATTGGCGGATTTCGAGGAAATTTAGTTTTTAGTGACAAATTTCTTAAAATTATTTCTTAAAAATACAATAAATAACAATAACACAAAACATATGAAATATAAGCTGCTAACTATTACGAGCTCAAAATAGAACTTGTAAGAGTTTGCAACGAGAGAACACTCTCTAAAATTTATACACTCTTGATTTTTTCTCTACCTGCAAGTTTTTTGAGTTAATGAACGCTATTTCAGTAATAATTGTTACTAACTAGTAACAACTTTTAATTATTGAACAGAGCTAATATATTATATTATTGGCAGAAGAAATTATTAAATTAAAAATGAAATTATTTATTATTATTATAAAATCCTTGCAAATAAATTTTATATAGAGAAATCCATGAGCCATTGAAGGCGTCACATCGCGTCCAGTCAGTCAATCGAAATGTTGGCATTGAAATAAAAAAAAAGTTTTAAATATCTTAAAGTTTTTTTTGTTTAAATTTTGGCATTTTAGGATGGAAACTTACCTAAATACATTCTAAGTACATGCTAATAAACAGTAGCAACTTAACAGTTTAACTTTACATACAATAAAATACCAAATTGTATGGTTTGTGGTGTTGTTTGGTGTTTTGCTTGCTCCTTATTCTTATTATAAACCTCCAACACCCCCTGCTTCTCCAGCCTTCCCCCGATAACACCCTAGTGCCCTTTTTGTAACAAGTAACAATTGTACAAAACAAAGAAATTTAAGAACTAAAGACAGCAACCAACAACAACAACAACAACAAAAAAGGTGTTTCTTTTTATTATATCAACAAGAATTCCTAACAATGCAACAGCAAAAGTATATGCAACAATAACAGCAATATGAACAGGAGTAGCAGCATTAAGAGACGACAACAACAACAATAAAATTACAATGAAACGTTAGCAGCAACATTGCCATCACCACCAGCAAGCAGCAGCACATGCAACACAAATGCTGTTGACTGTTTGTTTAGTTGTTCGTTCGTTTGCTGCTTGTTGCTGGCAGTGCTAATTGTGAAAGCAAAAAGAGGAAATTAATGTGCTGTTGTAAATAACAAATTATTGCACACTTATTTTGTTTCCAGCAAACAGCAACAACAACAACAACTGCAGCTTTTAAAACAGCAACAAGCTGCTGCAGTTGAATGTTGAACAAGTTCTTCTTGTGTTACTGTTGTTACATTCTAAGAATCCTTTTTTTTTTTTGGTTTTTTTGGTGGCTCAACGAGACAATCAGTTTTAATACTGACGCCGTCTCGTCGCCTTTTATTTGTTTTGTTGTCTCTTTAGCTGCAACAACAACAACTACAACAACCTCTACAATGCAACAGGAAAAGGAAAAAAACTGAATCCATGCTTCCATATTGTTTTGTTAGTTTTCATCATGGATCAAAACTGCTAAAACCAAATCACAACTTTTCCTAACAATTGCAAATCCAACCAGCAAGCATTTGTAAGCAGCAGCAATAGTTTGGTTCCTTTTATTTACAAAATTTTTCTTTATTTTTCTAAATTTATCTAAAGGAACTACAACAAATAGTTAATATTTCTTTACATGTTAGCCAAACTTTTGTAAGCGCCTTTAACTATGTCTCAAACTCGTACATATTGTTGAAATTGTGTTGCCAGCATATTTATTTGTATCGTGTTTAAAGATTTTCATTCCTCTGTTTAAACATTAACACTAAGACAATTTTGTTTAGATAATGTTTTACCTTCTAATCTTTTGAATTTTATTGAAAGTCTATTAAAATGTTTTATTATGTTAATAATTGTTAAAGAAATGCTAATGCTTATTTATTAGCTCAACAATTTATAAGTCTGTCTGAGTCATAGGTTTTATTCTTATGGGGGGAGGTGAGGTGAGGACAGTGCTTTAGCAACATTTTATTTTGGAAATAATTCATTAGCTCGATTGGAGATAGCTTAATGAAATTTTACACAGTCAGAGATGAAGTGTTTCTGAGTTGATATATATTTACATGCGTTTGTAGTTAGAATGGGTAGTCTACTCTATATAGTAGGGTATTCGAATTATTCGATTTTTCTCTTGTTCGAATAAAATATCCAAATTGTCTATATTAAAGACTTAGTAATCCAGATAAAGATAAAAATAAGTCAAACATCTAGGTTTTCCTGGTTTTTTACTTATATATCAGCCATTTGTGGACCGACTGTGTCGATTTTAAATAGCAACCAAGCCGGAAAATTCCCGATATATTGATGTATGAATCATGTATACGTACATACAAACGGCAATGGCGTATATAATACCAAAGTAAGTCGTACCTTCAATTGGTCAAAATCGGGAAAAATATTTTTACCCTGAATATTTTTTAACCGAAAAAAATTTGTTATAAAATTTTGTTCACAAATAAAAAAAATTGTTTGCCATAAATTCTTTTTCGCTAATAAATTAAAAAAAATTACAAATATTATTTGTAAAATTTTAGTTTATTGTGGTCATATTTTTGCTATTGACTCAATATTATTTAAATATAACAATAGACTAAAATAATTTTTGTATATAACAGAAATCTAACAGCTTAACAGTATGTATATTTTACACAAAAAAGAGGCGAAACATATTTTTCTCCGCCAAGTACTACTTATGCTAAATATAATTATATTTTACATAAAATATTACGTTTGTTCCATACTATCAGTCATCCCTGGATCTATACAATCCTCTGTTGGTGTTCGAACTTTAGATGATGACCTATAAAAATAACGTTTATTTTGTATTTCATAAAATTTTTTAAAAAAATTAATATACTACCTCTTTAGCGATAATTTCCAAATCCTTTTTCTCGAAGCAAACAGCGAAAATATAATTATAGCTTGAATGCCATCGACAAAATTCGTTAGTAAATAGAGAAAATATAATTCTTTAGTCTCTGGAACATAGTAGGATAAAATGTGAAAGAACCAAGGAATAGCCAGTGTTAGGAATAACCGCAAAATGAAAATAGCACTATTGAAGAGCGATAGATAAAGGAAAGAAATTAGTTTAGATAAAATTTAATAAAGCCGCCCAACAAAATCTGAAGTTTGTTAAAAAATTTTGTTTTTGTGACATCACTCATTTAACTAAACATAACGTAATAATTACTAAATCAATTTTTTTAGATACATTTTAGACTTTTTTAGATACATAAGTTAACAATAACTATTGTGGGTTTTCTAGGTCCTCTCGTTAAAGCCGTATCGTGTTTTAACTCTTTGCGGTTGAGTGGTCACTTTACTAACCACCTTTTCTATAGTCTTTAAAACAAAGTTTATTGGCATCTATTGCCATTTTGCTAAACAATTATATTTTTTGAAGTCATCGTTTATGATTTTTTTGCAAAACTTTGCCATCAGGATGGTCTGGTTAGATAAATATATCAATTTGAAAATATTGTAAAAATCTGTTTTGTTAAGAGACTTTCACGCATACAATAAAAAAGCACAGAGTGTTTATTGTTCATCGAATTCTTTGTTACTTTGCTATTTCGATTGTTTGGTCAGAAAATTTTGTCAAAAATATTCGATTTCAAAAAAAATTATACGAAACAATGCCACGGTGGTTAGTAAACTAACCACTTCATACTACAAAAGACCTAGGAATGGGGTGGGTTTTTATGTCTTGATTTATTTGTTCTTACTTTTTATAATAAACTAACCTTGATTAAAGTAAAAATGCAATTGTTTTGATTTAAACTTATACACAAAAAAGCGTGACTGAAATAGTTAATTATTGGATTATAATTAATATCCTTCTACACAAGAAAGTTGATATAACGATGTCCGTATGTGGTTTGATAACAACTTACCGAATGCACCAGACATCTGTTAGACCGAAGAATTTCTTTAATATAGCAGATATATGATATCAGTCATGTCATATTGTCATAAAGCCATGGTAGGCGTTCATATTGTTCAGGTTACGATGATTTTTGTCAAACAACCCGAATGTGAACAAAAGAGCGTAATAGAGCGTAAAAGTACACATTTCATTCAGTTTCTTGATGTTGTTGTGGATATTTTATTCTTTATCCAAAAGAGCACACAAATTAAATGCCTCTTTTTGCCTACCAATATCATAAAGCAATAACATTTCACGGCTCTGCGGCTCGTCCTAACCGTCTGCGCCGAACGCCTAGGAGTCGGTTAGTAGTATTATTTTAGAAAATTTTTTGCTTTAAAGGCAATAACAACATTTGCAAACCATTGTGAAATATTAGAACATTATGACAATATGACCTAATATGAGACCTTGTGAATCGACCAAATATGTATTTCAAATGAAAAGTATTTTATAGGGCTTTGCTATAAAAATAAAATACAGAAAATAAAGCCCCTTTGGATTTTCTTTTCATATTGTTTTTAAGAATTTTAAGAATCTGTAGAGTGCGCGAAGTTACAAAAAACAATTTTTGAATATAACTCAGATTTTGGGGTTATTTTCAGAATTTCAAAATAGGATATTGAAGTCCTCAATCATGACATAAGTCAGCGAGTAATATTTGGTGTCGCACAGTATAATTAATACTTACTTTTGTTTAATGAAATACTTGTTGTGAGAACATTTAATGACATCGCCACGTTCCTTATTGATAATTACCAGGGCAACCAAAAATATGCAATATCATATTTTTTGCTGTGCGTCGTATAAATATATGAGTTAGTTATTTATCCGTTTCAGACAATTATAAGAATTTTGGCATCGATTTGTTAGTGCATATTTTTGCATATTTTGCTCTTTACTGCATATTTTTGCATATTTTTCGTTTTATAGCATATTTTTGCATATTTAAATCATAACTGCATATTTTTGTTGCATATTTTCTTTATTTCCATTATTTTGTTTTCTAAATATAATTTTATTGCTTGTATTGTAATTTTTCATTTCTATATTTAACAATTTTGTTAAGGTCCAATGAAAATTCGCCTAAGCTACTTAAAGAAAAAAATACAGTACCCATAATCGACTTATCTTCATTAAATTTTCATTGACTTAAGGGATCTTAGTTTCCATATATTTGAATTAAATTAAAAATATTCACACACAAATATCAAAATTTACCAAATAGAAAAAAATACATAAAAAATTAAAACAAAAGAAAAGAAAATGGGCAACTTCTTAACAAAATGTTGGATACATTTAAAAAAAAAACTTAAGGTTGCGTGAGACAGTTATGGCTGGGCATTAAAAGTTTACCACTAATGTAAAATTAAACAACTTTTCAGCAAATGTTCAGAATATTAAGATCCATCCAAAATATCATGTTCAAAAATATCGAAAATATCACGTTTGTTACAAATTGTAACAAAGATGTTAGGAAATCATTAAAAAAACCATCAATTGATGAGAAAGGAAGAAACATAGGAAATGTCACTGTATTTTGAGTTCCAATAATAAAAATGCAAAAAAGGTTTTTTTATTTTTCCGTAGTTTTAAAGAAAACAAATCATTTCACTATTGTAAGGCTTTTTGATAATTCTGTTTAAATTTTGGAAGTCAAATTTAGATGTTAATCTTCATATATGATAAGTGCTCCAAAATCCACTGCAATTTTTTACCAAACAATTACAAACGCTGTCTATAGCGATTTTGAAACATAATTCAAATGATAAAGATTTTAAAGCTTTATGTAGAATAGAAACATTTCGAGAAATTCTTAATATCCTCTCCCTATAATATTATGCAACTATCTAATTACTAAACAAATTTTTATTTACTTATATTATTTTTAATAAAACATTGAAATCAAACAATAGCCAACTATTTTTAAGTGCATATTTTTTATATTTTAAGAGCATATTTTTCGTTTTTAAGTGCATATTTTATGCGCATAAAACACTTTTTTTAGAGCATATTTTTGGTTGCCCTGATAATTACCATCAACTGTATAAATTTTACACAATTAAAAAGTAAAATTAAGACAGTTGAACCGTAAAAATGAAGGGCAGACCATTTGTCAGCTGTAATGGCAAGAGATATGTTTAAATTTTTACAATAAAACTAACAAATTTAAAGAAAACTATATGATTTAAAAACAAGTAAGAGAGCTATTATACTTCAAAATACAAATTTTAAATATTTTTAGGTAAACAAAATTAATTTTTTTTTCCAAACTTGTTTTTTTCATTTTTTGGAAAAAAAAAATTTTAAAATTGTTATTTAAATTTTTTTTAAATTATTAAATTTTAAAATTTATTTTTAAATTTTTTTATTTTTTTTTAAATTTAAAATTTTTTTTTAAATTAAAAAAAAAAAATTTTTTTGGTGAAAAAAAATTCGGGTTAAAAAATATTTTTTCCGATTTTGACCCATTGTAGATTCAACTTACTTATATATTACGTTGCAAAGGTCTTTGAAATATGTATCATTAAATATCCATATTGTCTATATTAATGACTTAGTAATCCAGATAGATGATCAAAATATGTCAAAAATCGAGGTTGTCCTGGTTTTTTCCTCATATCTCAGCGATATTACGTTGCAAAGGTCTTTGAAATATGTATCATTAGATATCCATATTGTCTATATTAATGACTTAGTAATCCAGATAGAGGTCCAAAATATGTCAAAAATCGAGGTTGTCCTGGTTTTTTCCTCATATCTCAGCGATTTGTGGACCGATTTTGCTGATTTTAAATAGGAAACTTCTCGAAAGCATGTCTGACAGAATTATTCCCGAAGATATCTGGGGTCTTCAGAAAATTGATTTCAACAGACAGACAGACGGACATGGCTTAATCGACTCCGCTATCTATAAGGATCCAGAATATGTATACTTTATAGGGTCGGAAAATTATATTGTGGAAATTACTAACGGAATGACAAACTTATATATACCCTTCTCACGAAGGTGAAGGGTATAACAAGTAAGACAGCTATATTCGGCTGTGCCGAATCTTATATACCCTTCACCAAATTTTACTTTAAAATAATTTTTTTTTAAATATTTTTAGATAAACAAAATTTTTTTCCAAAGTTTTTTTTCATTTTTTTTTAAATAGCAACCAAGCCGGATAGCAACCCGATATATTGACGTATGAATCATGCATGTAAGTTATTTGGGGGCTACGGAATGGACATGTGGGGTCGCAAATGAAAAATGTTGAAATTACAAACGGAATGACAACCCAATATATACCCTTCCCAAACGCAGAGAAAAAATATAGTTGGGCATGGTTACTGTAACCATTTCAATATTTTTTAACTATATTATAGTCACAGTAACCATCTACATGATTGTGGTAACCATAATATGGTTAATTTACGATTCACATGATTGTATCAACCATATATATGGTTACAGTAAACAAATATATGTTTGTGACAACCATTCATATGATTAAGGACTTATCATATTATGTTGCTCTCGGCTTAAGGCTTATCATAATCTGAGAACAACATATTATGATAAAATTATTCATCATAAATATGGTTGCCACAAACATATATTTGTTTACTGTAACCATATATATGGTTGATACAATCATGTGAATCGTAAATTAACCATATTATGGTTACCACAATCATGTAGATGGTTACTGTGACTATAATATAGTTAAAAAACTTGTAACAATATTGAAATGGTTACAGTAACCATGCCCAATTATATTTTTTCTCTGCGTGCACTCATTGTGAAGGGTATAAAAAGGTTTCAAAATGATGTATTTAATCATAATCAAAAACGGTTAAATACTTACTATTCCATAAACATATGTCAGTAATGCTCGGCCTATTAATATTATGACGAATCCAGGGAATTTTTACAGCCATTACAAAAGCAATTGCTACACAGCCACTCAATCCAACATACAGGCTATAGATAATAAACTGCCTAGGATTCTGTTTAACAACCCAAATGTCATAACATATAACACTCAGCCATAAAATAGCAACTATATGGAAAATGTAACCACAGAAACCTTAAAAAATAAAACAAAAATATTATTGTAATAAAAAAAACAATTAAAAAAAAATAACTCACCCAAAATGATCAAAGCCATAACATTCAATTGAGAAGACAATATATTCAGGAAACTAAAAATTATATTACCCATTGTCATGGAGAATATATGACAAAAATATAGTTTATCAGACAGATTGCTTCTCAGTTCGTTAAACACTAAATACAGCACTATGGTGGGTATTAAAAATAATAATGATATATTCAGATCTAAAATTAAATTTTGTTAAAATTTTTATTGTTTTTTATATGAAATGAAATTTCTTTGACCTACTGTATTCGTTTAAGAGTTTTTTCCTGGAGCCATCATCGACAAAGCGACAAGTAAATGGTTTTAATGTATATAAATTATTAGTCGCCAAATGTGGTGAAAAACAAAATTCTGGATTATCCATAAAGTTATTTTGAGCTAGTAAAATTCCTTCCTGAAATAAAAAGAGAAAAAAAATGGAACTCCTTGATAAAAAAAACAAGTAAGAGAGCTATATCGGATGTGCCGAATCTTATATACCCTTCACAAATTTTAAATATTTTTAGGTAAACAAAATTTATTATTTTTTCCAAAGTTTGTTTTTAATATTTTTTTTTTGGTGAAAAAATAATTAAAAAAAAAAAAATTTTTGTTTTTTTTTCTGTGAAAAAAAAATCGGGTTAAAATATATTTTTTCCGATTTTTACCCGTTGTAGGTCCAACTATATATGGTCTTATTCACGTCGTTGCAAAGGTCTTAGAAATATCTATCTTAGATATCCATATTGTCTATATTAATGACTTTGTAATCCAGATATAGGTCAAAAATCGAGGTTGTCCTGGTTTTTTCCTGATATCTCAGCCATTTGTGGACCGATTTTGTTGATTTTAAATAAGAAACTTCTCGAAAGCATGTCTGACAGAATTATTGAAGATTTGGATCCCGAAGATATCTGTGGTCTTCAGAAAATTGATTTCAACAGACAGAGAGACGGACATGGTTTCTATATACTAGGGTGATCGGCCCGGTTTTTAATAACCGGTTATAACTGGTTTTTTTGCTAAGTCGGTTTCTGTTTTTTTGAAAAGCTCACATTTCGAATATCGAAGAAACCGGATTTTTCTCCTCGAATAGCCGGTTTTTTCTAAAAGTGTATTTTTATGAGTTTTAGTATACTTTCAAAAATATTCAAAATCCAAAAAAAATTAAAACAAATACTTCAACTAATTTAGAATTAGAAAATGTCACAAGTGATCTGGAAAGCCTGAAAACTTACTCAATGCTTTATTTTTTCTAGTTTTATAAATACAAAAAAATCGATATACTCCAAAGTAATTAAACAGTGTTTTACTTATTCCTAAGAGATTATTTTAAATTTATAAGGTCTTCAAATTTACTGACGTTAACGCTCTTCGGGTCAAATTTGACCCAAATAGAAATAGATTTTTTTTAAAAAAAACGTAACGTAGTTGTTGACATTTAAAATTAAATTAAATTCATAAAATATGAAAAATATCAACCACTAATTTTTAGAAAAAATGCAATTTTAATTTCAAAGCATTTTACCCGAAGACCTTATGAAGGATAAAAACAGTAGTTCAGCAAGTATGATGAAAAGAGACAGATATATATTAGAGCTACCAAAAATATATTACCGGTATTCACTGTTAAGTGCGAATCGTCTAGCATCATAGCAAATGCAAAATTTTACCCTAATCCAATAACAAAATACACACAAAAACATTTACAATTTTGCATTTGCAATGATGCAATACCATTCACACTTAATACTGAACTCCGCTATTGTAGTGCTACGAATGCTCTAAAAAAATGTAACTTAATTGTACGTAACAAAAGACTTTAAGTCCAAACAAATTTATAGATATTTTTTTGCCAATTTGATTTTCTAAAAACCTAACATAGTTGTTGACATTTGAAATGAAATAAAATTCATAAAATATTAAAAATATCAACCACTCACTTTTAGAAAAAATTAAATATTAATTTCAAAATGGGTCAAATTTGGACCGAAGACCTTGGAAAGAAGTAATCAAAACTGTTTTAATCAGTATTATTTTTATAAATAAAACTCTTTTCTTCTTATTTCCAGCCTTTTTAATATTTTTCCAAAAAACCGGTTAACCGGTTATTATAAAAAACCCGAAACCAAAACCGGTTTATATTAAATTGCAATTTTTCGAAGAAACCGAACACCGGTTTCTAAAATATATCGTAGAATCAATCACTCTAATATATACCCCTCTCACGAAGGTGAAGGGTATAAAAACAAATAAGAGAGATATATTCGGCTGTGCCGAATCTTATATAACCTTCACCAAATTATACTTTAAAATAAAATTTTTAAATATTTTAAACAAAATTAAAATTTTTAAAATTTTTTTAATTTTTTTAAATTATTTTTTTTTTTAATTTATTAGTGAAAAAAATTGTATTCCAAAACATTTTTTTACCAACTACAAGCCCATGTAAATGTAAATGAACTCAGAAACACCTTGGCTTTGACTATGTAATAATTTTATTAAGATAACTCCTGTCGTTTACTAGATAAAGCTGGCGACATCGTTGCCAAAATATAATTTCATTTATTCTAGCTGCTCTCTCTGGAGATGATCTCATTTGTCTCAAGTAATGACGACTTTTTTTTATTTAAATGTAAAAAATGCGTTTTGTCGTATATATTTTCATCAAGCTAGTAACCGCAACATTTATTTTTTTTTATTTAATAATTTCCCTTTCTTGAGTCATGCCCATTGAAAGCATTAGAATATCAATTATACATAGATATTTGCTACAAAACTCACCTCATACAATGTCCAATTATCAGGAATCACCTGTAGCACCTCCGGCTCCCAACACTTGTAATAATTTTGAATGATGAATTTATTTAAAATATTCGTCACATTATATTTGGAAAAATGTTCAACCACTAGTAACTCCCAAAAAACTTGTTCAAACGGCTTAAGTTTTTCACATTTTCTTCTGGTCTCATCGTAATACTCATCCTGTTCGCAACATAAACTGAGACAGGGATGCTTATCACACACACAACCTCTCACATGCTCCGGAACCGATTTTCTTTTTCCCTTAAAATAGTAAGCATCATAGAGAGCTTGTCTTTCGGGTGGTATTAATATACCTTGATATAAATATGAACCATTTTCGAATTTCTGGTGATTTGTTAAATTCACTGTGTGCACATATGGACATTTGTTTACTTTGTTCAAGCTGTCAGCAGATATTGAAAATATTCCGCTATATAGTAAATATGTCAAGATTAACCAGAATATAGTAAAATTCATGACAAATATAAATATATAATTAAGTAAAACGTTATTAACTTATGAACTGCATTCTATAGACTGATTTCAGAATGATGAATGCAATTTCAATTTGCAAACTACAGTTACTCACAGAAAAAATCAGCCACCTCAACTAGCTAAATGTAATCATTCGTAAATAGTGGCGATGATCAATAGTTAACAATTGTTGTATTAATTGTACATTATCTAAAATTTCTAAATAGTATTTTTTGTTTACAAATGTTAAGCTAAACATATAAATATCTATAAATATAAATGCAATTTCAATAAAATATATGTACAATACAACAACATAATTTCAGCGAAAAATGAAAATATCTACAAATTTTTAAAAATATTTATCTTATAATTTTACCAAAAATAAACTGATCTGTTTCAGTTTCTGAGATTAACGTTTGCACTATTTTTGCTTAATTACTTTCTCATTTTTGCTGTGAGTCACTGTATGTTTTTATTTTAAATTTTATAGTTTTATAGTGTTAATACCACAAGTACCACAGACCAATGTTTCCATATATGAAATCGTTTGACATATAATTAGTACACGCAGATAAAAAATATAGTTATACATGTTTGCTCTAACCTTTTCAATATTTTTATAGTTTTTTTTTAACAATATTATGGTCACTGTAATTAGTTATATGATTGCGTTAATCATAATATGTTAAAGGTACGTTTCACATGATTGTAGTAAATAAGTGTATGTTTGTGACAACAATTTTTATGATGAAGGATATACAATTTTTATGATGAAGGAAAACAACATATTATGATGAAGCGATTCATCATATATTTATTTAGTACAATCATATATATGATTGCTATAATCATGTGGATGGTAACTATACAATAATATCGTTACCGCAATCATATAAATAATTACAGTGACCATAATATGGTTAAAAAACTTGAAATGGTTACAATAATCATGTACAACTATATTTTTCTCTGGGTGTATAAACTTTGGAACGCTACACTCGTGAACAACAAATGTTAATTGTGAAAATTTATAAAAATATTGAGAATTATCTTTGAACATCAACGCCACGATGTTCACAATACTTGACTTTTATAATGTAAACAACTAAGTTTTTTTTTTGCTTTGAAAATGTCGAATTTTGTACAAACGAATCTTCATATGTGGGAAGTTTTGCTTTACTTCTTTAATTTGAAAAAAGTGCAGTTGAAGCACGCTGATTGCAACGAATGCTTATGGTGAATGTGTTCAATCGGTTTCAACGTGCGAGAGATGGTTTGTGCACTTCGGAAGTGGTTATTTTGACACGGAAGACAAAAATAGCCCAGACCAGAAGATTGTTTTAAAACTCAATAAGAGCTTACAAAATCATCGGAAGCTATTCAAGCAGCATTTTCGAAACTTTTGCGAGCAGCTGGATTCATCCAAACAGGGGAATTTGGTACCATACGAATAGAAGCCGAGAGACCTTGAAATACGATTTTGCATATCCGAAATGATGCTTATACAAATTACTTGTGCTGAACAATGGAACCATTAAAATAACTCGAAGCGTAAGAAGTCGTATGTGAAACCAGCCGAATCGACAACAAAGCCAAATATCCACGGTGCTAAGGAAATTCTCTATATTTGGTGGGAGCAAATGGGTGGTTTGTATTATGAGCTGCTGAAATCTGGCCAAACCATCTCATGGAATCTGTACGGAACGCAACAGATTCGTTTGAAGCGAGCATTTTCCGAAAAACGCACTGAATATGTATTTAAAATGAAGTGGTTGGGAAGTTTTGCCTCACCCACCTTAAAATTTTAAATAATTACTAAAAAAAATTAATTTTATTAAAAAAAAAAACAGATTTTCAAAAAAAAATACTAAAACTGATTCTTCAATATATTTTTTTTTTTTAATTTTATGAATTTAAAATTTTTTTTTTTGTTTTTTTAATTTTTTTTTTTTAATATTTAACGAAAAAAAATTTTGGTGAAAAAAAAATCGGGTTAAAAAATATATTTTTCTGATTTTGACCCATTGTAGGTCCAACTTACTATGATCTATCATTAGATATCAATTTTATGTATATTAATGACTTAGTAATCCAGATATAGGTCAAAAATAGGTAAAAAAATTGAGGTTGTCCTGGTTTTTTCCTTATATTTCTCGATTTTAAATAACAACCGTGCCGGAAGAATTCCGGAGATTTTGATGTATGAATCGTGTATGTAAGTTATTTGGGGGCTTCGGAAAGTTGATTTCAACAGACAGACAGACGAACATTGCTTAATCGACACCGCTATTTATAAGGATCCAGAATATATATACTTATAGGGTCGGAAAATTATATTGTGGAAATTGCAAACGGAATGACAAACTTACAAACACGATGGTGAAAGGTATAAAAATAAGAAAAGGGAAAAAACTCCAAGGGAATTTTTGTTTATAATTGGGCTGAGACTTAAAAATAGAAAAAAAAACTGGTACCAAAAAATTACTCCAAAAAAATCAGACATACGAGAATTGTTTTTGTTTTCACATAGTTTTTTTTTACTAAAACATTCTCATCATTTAGGTGTTTGACAACTGAGTTAGGTCTTTGACAGGAGAGTTTCCTATTTATGTGTATTTATCTAAGACTCAAGCATGCCACATAGCAGAACAAAACCTTATTTTAGCCCCGTTTGAAATATGCCTTAAATAAACAAATATACATACAATTTATAATAAAATCTAGTTTATAAAATAGTCGTAATAGAAATTGAAAAGGTCAAATTAGTAATAAAAATCAGTTTTTTAATTTTTTCGTTTATTTTTTTAATATTTTAGTATATAATGCATACGGAAATTTGTAATCTTTTTTCTAATAGTATTTTTAAGTTTATATTGGCTGCAGCTAAATACCAAAAAACCCCAATGTTTTTATTTTTAACCTTTTAACTCTAGACATTCATAGGCATTTTCCCTTATAAAAAAACACATGAATGGAATATTAAGTTCATGCTGATGACTCATTCAATTATACTATACAGCCATACTAGCGTCATCTTAATAATACCTACTTACATACTTATGTATGAATGAATGTATTATCTAAAAGCCATTATTAACTGGCTATAAATAGGTAGTAGCTTAGGAAATAGATTTTGAATATTTGAAATATGTTTAAATATAACTAATTTATTTCCATTAAATGACTAATACTTACTCCATTTGGATGTAAACTTGTAAAACTAAAAACCTTTTTTCTGTTACAACTTAGATGACAAATCATTAGGTTTAAATTGAGCATTGATCGTTTATTAAAAAACAATTGATGGAATTGATCATAATGGTAACGAATTAAAATTATATTGCAATATTATTTAATTGATTTTTTTCTTCTCTTGTTGGTGCTTCATTTAAAGCCACATGTGCTACATGATGAAAAGGTACGTGTAGCTGTGCTGTTGTACAAGTTGTTGTACAAGCAGTTTTATTGAGTGGATGGATGCAACCTGTAAATAACAAAAAAAAAACCGTCTTAAAGATGTGTCTTTTGCACTTCAACTAAACATTGTTTATCGATCTTTAAAGAACAGCAGGGTGCCAATCGTACTCGTACAATATTTATTTATACAAGGTACTAGTACTAATGTACCTTTTCGGTGTGTTGTGTACGTTTGTACGTACTATCAAGGGATTTGTCCAGTTTGGGGCGAAATGTAATCGTAACATTATAATGATTAGTGCGTGTTAGATTTCACACAGATGCAACAACGAATGATGATAATAGCGAAGATGAATGCAATGATCAAGACCACTCAAAAGGCTGTCAGAAGTTTAAATGGGTTGTTTTGTTTTATTTGGAGAAAAAAAGCATACATGTGTTTATGGTTTGTCAGTTTTCAAAATACTCTAAGATCAATGTTCATGCAATTGCCACTACTTTTCAAAGTGACAATTGTCTGCTCTCTAGGTTACATGGAATGTCAGTATACTTAATAGGGTGATCGATTCTTCGACATTTTTGAGAAACCGATTTTCGGTTTCTTCGAAAATTTGGTATTTAATATTAACCGGTTTCGGTTTCGATTTGTTAATAATAACCGGTTAACCGGTTTTAATATTTTGGTATTTATTAACCCTTTAATGCATATTATTGCCAATTGTCTACATTCCAGTTCCACTTAATTTTAGATTAATATAAGCTGATACTAATTCAGAAAAATCAAATGGAATACGAAAAGTTTCAGCTAAAGAAATTCTAAATCAAACTAAAGCTAAAGGAAATATAATAAATAAAAATCAACTAAATATTTGATACTTTATAGAAAAATAAAAGTAAAAATCATGCATTTAAGGGTTAAAATAATAGTTATTAAAATAAAAACAGTTAATGGATAAACATAACAGTCCTAAAAAATTATGTATTCTAAAAACAAAAAATAAGCCTTTTTAGTTCCAACTTTGATTACTTTTTTAACCTTCACAAGTTCTTTTGGTCAAATTTGACGCATTTTGAAATTAAAATTTATTTTTTTCTAAAAGTGAGTGGTTGATATTTTATGACTTTTCTTAGGTATTTTGAAAAACAAATTGACAAAAAAAATCTATAAAATTTTTGCACTTGAGGTCTTTGGGTCATATTTGACCTGGACCAAAAATCCTGAATTTTTGTTACGCACAATTAAGTTAAATGTTTTCTTCGGGTCAAATTTGACCCATTTTGAAATTAAAATTTAATTTTTTCTAAAAGTGAGTTCATATTTTTTATGAACTACGATAGCTTTTTCTTTAAAAAATTGGCAAAAAAAAAACATTAACATTATCGAAGATCGTTAATGTCAGTAAATTTAAAACCCTTATGAAGGCTAAAATAATCTCAGGAATATAACACAGTTTAAATGCTTTGGAGTATATCGATTTTTTTTTCTTTTGTTTTTTATAGTTTTTAATACACTAAAACTCATAAAACACACTTTTAGAAAAACCCGGCATTCGAGGAGAAAAACCCGGTTTCTTCGATATTCGAAATGTGAGATTTTCAATAAAACCGGTTATAATCGGTTATTAAAAACCGGGCCAATCACCCTAATACTTAAGCAAAAATAAAATAATCTGTATGAGAATTATATCAACACAATTTGTATAAAATCAGTTTGTACGAATTACTCACAAAAAAGTGCAGTGCAAAACAATCGTTTAAAGTGATTACACTATAGATTACTTGGAGGCACTTAAGTCACAATTGACTTCACGCTAGATTACATGGGATGTATAAAGTAACCAATTGTCTTATCTCTGAACTACAAAGTGCACGTACGTGACAAATATCTCAACTTATATAAATTGAAGTCAGCCAAGCGATCAGACATTAGTTACAATTACTGTCTATAAGGTATACATTGACTACTTGCTACGGCAATTCAGTAATTTTTGTGTCTAATTTCACTGGCCCATAAATGGAGGCAAAATTTAACGTCACACAGTAAAATTGCACTTTCCTTTTCATTAACTAAATTATTTCATTTTGTACTTTCTACCATTATTAAATACACGATTCCCGAAGAAAACATACCTTTAACTGCTTCTCTACAAAGCAAGAGTAGAGAAGGACACCGCCAGCCATCATCGCCGTTCATTCGTTTGAAGTGTGACTCTGTGCGCAATGGAAATTAATTGAAATTACAACAGTTTTAATGTTTATTAATCACGAATAAGAAGGTAAAAAAATTTAAATGCCGGATTCCTGGTGTTTAAATGAAATTTAAGAAGTTAAGAGCATTTAAGTTGCAAATCGTCTCCTCTTCTTTGGACACTCGTATTCATTTACTTGGGATTATTGTGGCAAACGAATTTCGTAAAGTGTCGACACAATTTACAGGCCATAATGAGATAAATTGAATTTTTGTTTCAATTTGATTTCATGACGGGTTTTGTGAGACGACCATCGCCATAATAAAAACAATGAAATGCGTATGGAATAGAAATTTGGAGACTCATAGATCATTGAAATATCAATTCAGTGTGTCTGATTCAGGTTGTACGAACGAAGTATTTGTGTCATACAAGCTGCAAGTAGTACTTACATGTTACAAGTTCGTATGTACGATTGTTTGATCAAGTCTTTCTGTTTGTTTTAAATGTCTATCGATGACATCGACGTGGGCTTTTACTTGTAACTTGCCGGTGGCATAAATCAATCGGTCTCTTAAAACGTTTTATTTTGTTTCTTATTTTTTCCCTGGGTTTTTTTGTTCGTATTTTGCAAATATTTTGTGTGATAGTGTCGTTTAATATGCAGACACTTTATGTGTATGACACCGTAAAATTATGTATTTTTTAAACGAATCAACAACTTATTCCCAACATACAATTGTTTCTTTTCTGCACAGATTGCAGAGAACAAACAAAACAATAAAAACAAAAATAAATAAGAAACAGTCGATACTACATAAAAATGCGATTGAATTGTCAATGTCTTGCAGCTATATTTGGCTTTGTATAGTTTAAGTTAATAAATTAATAAATGTGCACTCATAAAAATGTAATGGCTAAAAGTGGATGAAACAAATTCGGTTGGTTTATTTTTATAATAAAAGGACTTAGAAATTTATGATTTCTAAGTCTGTCTTTGTCATTAAAAGTTATCGTCAAACTGAAATTGAGTGTGAAATCGAAAGTCCTATTAATTAGAAATATAGATAATAGACATAGAGCAGAAACTCTCCTGTCAAAGACTTAACTCAGTTATCAGAAACCTAATTGGTGAGAATGTAATTATTTTCAGTAAATTTTTTGTTTGATTTTTTTTCCTAGTTTCCGCTCTATGTTTCTCTATGATTATGAATATACAAACACTGGAAAATATATAAAGCGGCATATTTTTCTGAGATTTTAGAATCCAAATCTTTGCGATAATATCATTTAAGTTTGTCATTCTTTGTAATATAAATCTTAAATATTTAATGAATTACCTTTCTATCAATATATAAAAAATCTGTTAAACAAATAAGAGTACTATAGGGTGTATGACTTAAAAATGAGCTTTTGTTTGTAATACGTTAGGTTAGGTAATCAGGCAGCCGTCCAAAAAATTCGTCTCGTACAGCTCACTTGGGTCGTTCGCTTTGTGGTACCTGAAAAGAAAATGACAACAGAAAGAAAAGGGAAATAGGAAATGGAAGTCTATAGATTGAGTCGGATCGAAATTAGCAAGAGAACAGTATAGGTAGAAAAGGGAGGAGTAGGAAGAGAAGAGGTTAAGAATTCAACGTTCAAGAGATGGTTTGTACGGTTCAGAAGTGGTGATTTTGACACAGAAAACAAAGATCCCCCAGGACAGCCAAACAAGTTGGATGACCAAAAATAGCAGGCATTACTCCATGAAGATTGTAGTAAAACTCAATAACAGCTTGCATCATTGGGAGCTACTCAAGCAACAATTTCAACATGTTTGCGAGTAGCAGGATTCATTCAAAAGCAGGGAAATTGGGTATCATACGAATTGAAGCCGAGAGACCTTGAAAGACGATTTTGCATGTCCGAAAAGATCGTATGTGAAGCTCGGTCAACCATCCGAATCGACACCAAAGACAAATATCCTTGGCGCTACAGTAATTCTCTGTATTTGTTGGGAGCAAAAGGGCATTATATATTATGAGCTGCTGAAATCTGACCAAACCATCACATGGAACCTGTATCGAATGCAACTGATTCATTTGAGAGCATTTGTCGAAAAACGTCGATGGAATATTACGGTCACGAAACCGTAATATTCCATCATGACAACGCTCGGCCACATGTTGCAATACATGTTAAAAACTATTTAGAATGAAGTGGTTGAGAAGTTTTGCCTTACCCGCCTTATAGTCAAAACCTTGACCCGTCCGACTACTATATGTTTCGATCGATGCAGAACGCTCTCTCTTGGAAACGCTTCACCTTAGAACAGAGTATCCGAAATTGTCTTGTCAGGCACGGATCCTGGTCAACCATTTAGGGGAGTGCCGTCTGTATTAAGTGTCGTACTGCTCGTACAACTAGATCTAGTTCTTCTCTGGGTACAAAACAATCTGTGGACGAGTAAGGCTATGGTCGTTCCTGAGCGAAGATTATAGTGTCCAAAAAATCGGTTTCCGGTTTAACCGAAAAAGTGTGTTTTTGACAAACCGGTTTTGATTTTTGGTTAAACGGTTTCGGTATTTGTCTTCAAAAAAACCGGTTAACCGGGTTATATTAAATTTTTATTCAATATAAAAAGGTCTACTTAGATTTATTTTTATTTGTGGACGCTTATAAGTAATATATTAGGAATTGTGTACTAAATTGTTGAAAATTTAACAATTTTTGATTCTTGATACAGGCAAATATTTTTTTATTGTGAATTGTTTTAAACACCATAAACTTTAAGCTATTTTTTGATAAAATAATATTTTTACTGCAATTTTGTTTGCATTACTTTAAATACATTGCATTTAATATTGTTTTTATGTTTTCGAAATAAAAAGTGAAAGGATTATTTACAAACGCCCCTTTTTATTGATATCAATTTGATACATTGCGACTAGTCTCGATTGAAAATGATTGCGACTAACGGAGGGTTAAGGCTCTATCTTTATGCAATTATTTTATATCATTTACGAAATATTGTCAAATGCTAAAATTTTCTATAAAATAAAACAATATTTTTAAAAATGGTATCAAACCTTTTCAAAACGTTGGTTTATTTCCTTTAAATAAACCGGATACTTTTGATTGCAAATAAAAGCCGTTTAGTAGTTTAAAATTTGTAACAACTCTTTATTTATTTAAAATGTACAACAACCACAGAATTAAATAGTCACTCAGTGTTTTTTATACACGTTCTAAATTCGCAGAAATACAGACACACTTTATAATGTACACGAATTTACTTGAAAATACAGCGTCTCTGATAAACTGACTAATACTGCAACCTCTGCCACTATTTATAACACTGCCATCTGCACTCTAGATTGTTCTTTAACTGTCAAAGCTCGAATATTCGAATTCGAATATACAAGTCGCAACAAACATTCAGCGTTGCCGTACTTACGATCAATGATCAACACAAAGCTTTTATTCAATGTTAATAATTTCCACAGATGTTACAGTTTGAGAGGCACTGCTATTTGAAAGCATTATACAACTTTAAATCAGCCCTTAAAAATTGTTATATTTGAATTCAAGTACAATTTCGTAAAAATATGTTTAAATGAGCTTTAGAAAATATATTTCATTAAAACCGGTTAACCGTCTTACAAAAACCGGCTTCTCAATAAACGGAAAAGTTAAAGAAAACCGAAACCAGTGGAGTTTACAAAGATGAAAAAACCGTTTGACCGGTTTCGGTTTTGGATACTCTAGCGATGATCCAATTGTGGTGAGAACTTAGATCTAGTTGTTTGGTTTGGTAGTTTTTAGTTACTATGTTTTTCATTTGAGTGTAACTAATAATAAATATTTAATACAATACATCACATTACATTTTTATGTGCATTCGTTTATGTGTAAACTTACAATAATATTTATGTATGTATGTTTGTTGAATTGTGAATATAAAATAAAATATTCTATGAGTGTGTTGTAACCTTGGAATGGTTATGAATTAAGTAAGCAGTTGGCTAAATAAAATTGAAATTGAGATCCCGAAACTAACGTGGAAAACCCCAAAGATGAGTGTGGACACACAAGAATGTCTTGTATCCCAACTCATGTCTGTACACTTTACAGTGTAACCCCTAAGGGTTAGGAATACATGCATGTATTTGTATGATGCAAACAAACAAACAAAAAAGAATCCTCACCATCCTACTCGTACATTTAGGAGAAAAAAAAGTGCAACAAAAACTATCAAATATTCATGCATACATGCATGAGGTCAGTCAGCATGAATTAATTCATTTGGAAATAAGGCTGCTGCCGCAATAACTCTTTCACTGTTTAGGTCTGTATGTCTGTCTGTCTGTTCCTCTGACTATTTGTTTTTATGCTGTGAAATATAAGATTGCCCAGACAACAATAACAACAATACAGAAAATTGAATTATCCCAATGATGACACTAAGCGCGTGCTGTGAATTTTATGAGGATATATTTTAATTATTCAAACGATTTAACATTACAGTTCATTCAATTTCATTCAATCGTTATGTGTTTGACTTTTCAGTCTTTATTTGTTGTGTGTGTAAATGTTTTTGTTTTAAATTGGATTCCAGTGGAGGAGTTAACCACATTTTCCATGGTGGTTTTTATGAATATTTTGTACTTACTTGCATGGATGTCTATAGGTGTGTCTAAGTGTATAATTTCGTGGTCTTCATGTAACAATTCAAACCCAAAAAATATTAAACATTCTTAAGTAAAAAATAAATCTAAACAAATATTGTTAGATGCATAGAAAATGACTCGTGCCCCTTTATAATGCGTGTCTGTTACATTCCATCAAAAACATTAAAATGTTTGTTAATTCTTATTGCATTTATCACCACCACCAGTAGACGCTTGTTTTCTTTTTAGTCCATGTTTTATTATTATTTTTATTGATTCTCCTTACAAAACGGAAGTTGTTGTGAACGTGTGGACACATAAAGCACCTTTGATGTCTGGGCGACTGAAAATATTTGTCTGCCACCGTGGAACGTGATCATGTCATTTCGTTTATACAACTTAAATAATGCATTACCAATTAATTGGTTCAGCTTAATGGACATCAATGAGACCAATTCAATTAATGTATTGATTATACTGCCGCTCATTTGAATACAACTCTCTTTAGAAATAGGTTTAAATCGGGTTCAAAAATATTTTTTCTGATTTTGGCCCATTATCGGTCCCAATTTTTATGGCGTTATATACGTAGTTGCAAAGGTCTTTGAAATGTCTAACATTAAATGAGACTATTAGCACAAAAGTGTTGTAGCTGTTCTGGTGGAGCTGAAAAAATCGGTTTTGCAGAGAGGATAATATAACAAACTAGTTGATCGCCCCGGCTCACAGAGATATGGCTTCATACATTTTTTTGCAAAAATTATAAGGAGTGGTCGTAGAGCGCTGAAATTTGGCACCGAGAATTATATGGACCAAACTAAGAAAAAAGTAAAATTGTATCAAAAGCGACCACGCCCAACGCCCACTGCCCACACAATCCAAATAGATTTTTTCGCATAAAATTGTTTATATCCAAGTAAAAGTCAAGAAATTTGGTACATATATTTTCTGAAACAAAAGAAGAACGTATGCTAAGTATTATTAAAATCGGCCATGTCCAACGCCCACTGCCCATACAATCCAAATTGATTTTTTCGCATAAAATTGTTTATATCCAAGCAAAAGTCTAGAAATTTGCTACATACATTTATTGAAACAAAAAAGGAACGCATGCCGAATTTCAATAAAATCGGTCACGCCCACCGCCCACAAAACCCATAAATAGATAACAATTTTTTTTGCTATTTCGTTTATTATTCGACAAAAAATTTAAAGTTTTCATCCTGTTCCGAAAACTATTTTTTTTAATCGAAACAAGACACTCCTACCTTCCATTTTATTAAAAAAACAGCTTGGGAGAAAGTGGGGCTACGTTTTTTTTCTCCATGGAAAATCAAAAATAAAATAATTTTTAGAGACTTATAGATTTGGGCATATCTTCTTAACGGTTTATGGTAAATGGTATTATTAGGAAAATTATACATATATAAACCAATGAATTGCATGAAAATATAAGTAAATTTTAGCTAACACCCTTGCATGGACTTTACTTAAATTTTTTAAAAATAAAATAAAATTTTTTTTAAAACTATAAGTGTACATATTTCATCTTTAAATATTTCTCTACAAAACTGCATCATTTGATTTTTGAAATTGAGTTTTTGAAAAATTGACATTTTGACACCAAACTCCCTCTGTGCGGCTTCGCTCGGTAGCATTTACTAATGTTAGTTCTTCAAGTTTCTCCAACACATGCACACCAGCCTGTTCTTATGGGAGCTTTTTTATTACAGTTGACTGGACTCACAAAAAAAGAATTTCCGAGTTTTACCGAAAATCAGCCAAATCGCTCCAGCCGTTCTCACGTGATGACATTACATACATGGACCATTTCATTTTTATATATATACATATGTAGATAAGTAATTTGGGGTTACACCACTTTTGCACTGATAGCCTCAAATATACGTATTGTCTATGTTAATGACTTAAAATAGACAAAACTATGACAAAAATCAACCAATTGATCATGTATGTAAGTTATTTGTGGGCTTCGGAATGTTGATTTCAACAGACAGACGACTCCGTTATCTATAACGAACCAGAATTTATATACATTATGGCATCGCAAATGAATGCTGTACAAATTACAAACAGAAAAGCAAACTTATATACATATGTCTAGCCTTACCACTCTTGTTGAAGGGTATAAAAAACGAAGCACCAGTGTTTACGGAAACTAAATCATTCAAGGGGAAACTATTTTCGGAAACAAAAAAAAAATCATTACATTGCAGCAGTCTAGTCCTCAAACAAACCTAATTAATCTAGGTAATTTATAAAATTACACAAAAAAAAAAAACTAAAAACTGATTATATCACTTTTACTTTTTTTTAAATGGGATTGCAGAATTATACATAGCAAAATAATCATTTAATATTTTGCGTCAACGTTTTACTTTAGCATGCCGCTTACAAAGAAGACATTTAAGCGGCACACAGACAAGACTTCAAAGTGATGATGGTTCATTTTCCATCTAATTTCATTTGTTTTGTAATGCTACAAATTTGAGTAGATTGTTTTTCACATGCCCTGTTAATGGATGGTCAGACGGTCGGTCGGTCACTGGTTGGAGCGTACCTTAAGAGAGTTTAAAAAAAAAATGAACAAAAAACTATCAACATCCTCAACTCACTTTCTCACTCAGTTAAAAAAAGATATTTTAAAAATCAACATAAACAAAATTTTCAATATGCTTAACAAAAAGAGGAGATGAAATTTTCATATTACAATAATATACATACACCCGCAAGGATTCCCAAAGCCAACCAAGCCAAGCAAACACACACTAATATGCACAGCCAGCGCAGAAGTTATGAAAAATTAATAATAATGTCGAATCGATTGATTTTGCCAAGCAGAATCAGCGGGTCCAGCTAATATGGATTCTTTTGCTATTTAACTTTATTTGTGGCTGCATAGCAGAGCTGCTCTATTCCCCAATGGAGTGTATTCGTTGTGGTCAACCAAGAAAAAAAAACGCTTTAAGTGATTTTGCATTTTTTTTATTTCTTCCTATAACTTTTTTTTCATTTAAGACTGTGTTTGTGTTTCTGTCTACGAGTTTCGTAATTCAAATGTTACTCCAAACTATACTCCTCCAATAGACCCATACAGAGAGACAGACAAATGAAAGGACAGGCGGTTGGACGGGAAAAACTAAAAAAAAAACTTTATGTAGCGGCAAAACATTTATTGGCAAATGAAAAATAGCGCCAATTGCCCGCAAGGCGTTATATTATGTATTTTCCTATTTTGTAGTGGTTGTCATCATCGTTGTTGTATTTATTGCTCTTGTACAATTAATTCTTTACCTTTTAGTTTTATATACGAGGTTTGTACTCTGCAAGTTACCCTTTAAGTATATTCAAATTGTTATTTTGTTTGTAACACATTAGCGGAAATCACTTTTCGTTGCAAACTACCCTACAAACCTTGCAAATGCTATATTTGTTCTATTACTGCAAAATGTAACACTTATTCTAGATTTGCAACATATGCAAGGTTTGCAACGAAAGTCATTTCCGCTTTTATAAAGTTCGGTTGAAAATACAGATTAGCCTTGAGCCTATGCCTTAGATAGTAGATTCCATTTACAGTACAATCGTTAAAATCGTATCAAAAACAAATAATTTGCATCATATTCCATTTTGCATAAACCCGTACCTCACTTTAGGGTCTTGTGACCTCTCCCGTCATTGGTCTTTCAGGTTCAAATACAAGTAAACTCTCATATACCTCTTCTATAAAATCGATTTCGGTGAGAGAGTATAAAGAATTTGTGACAAACCTTCGAATGGGAGTGGAACTGGCACGCTGGTGGTTGCACGGCGTTAGCTCGTCGGATTGGGGTCGGTTCTTTTCCACTCAGTTTGTCGACATTTAAATTTTTCGTGCCATTTGTAATTTTCCATATTTCCTAACACTTAACAACAGACATATTAAACACAATGTTATGGTATACCTTTAAGCTTGACGGACGGACGTTTTGACAGTTGCGTGTGGGTTTGTTAGGTGGTCAATATATTCAGGAATCACTGAAGGTTTTGTTTGAGTTACCTTCACGGGTTGCCCTCCCCTGATATGGCATTGTTTCAGCCATCCATGGCTCCTATGCACCCGTATTTAGAATCGTAGGAACCCCTGAGTAAAACTCACCATTTACCACGACTCACACCATTACCTTTCTCCTCTTAGCCTTGCATTCTCACGAATAATAATAACATGTAACAGATTTCAGATCTTAAACTTAATTATAAACATAATTTTATTGATTAAAATTATCTTTATATGGTAGTTTCATGTATAATTATCGTTACAAAATCAATAACAAATCTTAAATAATTAAATAATCACAAAAATTAACAATTAACATATAATATATAACATACAAATAATTACAAAAATAACAAAATAAAGATATAACAAAAATCTAACAATTTAACAATATTTGAATGTGTTTAAGTATAAGCAAAAGATATAGAAATATAGTTTTAAATAAGTTTGATTTACAATTTATAAATTTGTATTTTTAATGTTTTTGTTCACTATGGCATTTTATAGTTCCTAACATATTTGATTGATTTCACTATTAATTTATTTGTTTATGTATCTATTTATTAATTTATGTATCTATTTATTGATTTATGTATTTATTTATTGTTTTAGTTATATTGATATTTAGTTATTGAGTTAGTTAGTTATTTAAATATTTTTTTTTTATTTGGTTATTTTGTTATTTTGTCACTTAGACATTTAGTTATTTATTTAGACTAGTTTTTTTTTTAAATTATTTAACCAAGATTTTTTATCTTAAATAAACGTTTATTTAAATATTATTTTGGTTGATATTTGTTATAATATGTATTATTGTTTATATATTATTATTTATTGGAGATCAAAAAAAAAATAAGTCATTTATTATCACAAATAATTAATCTGATTTATTATTGTTGCTGTTTGTAGTATTAAATATGTTTTGTGAACAACTAATTAATTGAATTGTAGAGTATTTTTTTTTTGTATATTCGATTAATTGATTTTCTAGAATCGAACTGATTTAAAATTTTTATGTTTCAAAAAAAAATAAGTCAGTAATTTAATTAGGTGTATAATATATGTCTGTTCAATAACAAAATAAACTATGTTAAGTTGTATCAAAACAATACTAAATATATAGATTTTTGTTATTGAACAGATCTAATATTATAAAATTTAAATATTGTAATTATATAAAAATATATATGTTTCAATAAGTTATATAAACTATGTGTAAGAAAAATAATAATAATATAATTTAATAGTAATTAATTAAGATAATTAATAATCCTGTATAGCAGGAATTAGGATAAGTTTTTTTTTTTTTTTGCTTATGAAAATTAACAATTCTGAATTTGATTATATAATTATTCTAGTTGGAGGTATTTCATTCGCGAAGAAAGACGTTACGAATTAGGAAATATATGATCTACAATGTTTTCTTCGGGATTATAGTTTATATAATATAATATGTATAATTAAATAATTTAAGTTTTAAATATGTACTACCACATATACACAAGTACACATAACATACACCATGATTAGATGATAGAATATTATTCGAATTAGTTTTTTTTTTTTATTCCGAAGGTGACCTTTTGTGTGTATAATGACCTTCGAAGGTCAGATGGGTCATAAAATGTCACAATCTTGTTTGCCTATTTCTACAATTTCACGGCTTACCCTGGAAATTCCACTTTTTTCTACAGTTGTCCCACAATTTCCATGCCACAGTTTAAATTGGATTCTAGTGGTTTGGGACTACCCTGTTCCTATTTTGGTTTATGTCCGGACTTTTATGATAGTGGTTTTATTACTTTCACACTCCTTTGATGGTTTTTACGATACTCGGTGGCCCTCTATCGTGTATTTCAAAAGAAATTAGTTTTCGGGATTATGGCCTGACTAGATTATTAGAGCCTCACTTTTGCGGCAATAGATGGCGTGTATTTATGTTTCCTTTTATTTATTATTTATTTCCGTATACATATAATTTATTTAATCTCTCTTGATTTATTCTTACTATTTTCCCACTGAATTTCATTTAATATTTTATGTAAGTTAATATTGTCACGATCACGACTGTCACTACTTTATCTTACGGAGTTTTATTGATGTTTTTCGATTATGTACCCATACAACACCGTTCAAACAATCATTCGATCTTCGGCAACATAGCTACCAATATATGATCGTTAAAAATCAATATATTTGTTGTTATTGATTGGTATGTCAAGATCAAAGAAAGGTCATAGTTGTCTGTCGTCATTTGAATCCCTTCACTGTATGGTTATTGTGAATTTTACATTAGAACATCAGGACATAACTGCCCTCTATACGTCATGATCCTAACAACCTGTGAGGTTTACTTTCGTACTAAAATAGTGTCAAGTGTAAATAAACAAAAAAAAGAAGAACAATAAAAAGGAACCAAAACAAAAACAATTAAATAAACTGCGTTTCTTAACGTTTTGTATCAGAAATTGTGAGAAACGTAAAAATAAGTAAAGTAAAATAAATATAACTAATAAATTTGTGATGAAAGTGTCCAAGGCGGTGTACTCTCCATGAATGAATGGATGGAGTAAGAAGAAACCGTCCTTATTTTGTTTTTGAGGTGACCGTCACAAAGCCAGTATTTATTGCAGAACTTGTGTAGCAATAAAAACTGGGAACCACGAAGCCGGGCACCTGTCTAATACCTCGGTAAGTTTGGTATTACTAAATACTTTTGTTCCATTCAGGGTAAGTTCGTATATATACATACGTTTTCGTCAATGTTTATATCCCGCTATTAATTGTATTCTATCTATTCATCCAGGTTCTGTTCGTTGATCTGGTCTTGGAAGTTATGAAATCTACACGTATTCCTATCAGTATCATGATCGTATCAAATCTATCTATCAAATCAAATCTTCTATTCTTGTTTAGTTTCCTTTCCCCTTGATCTATTACTAAAACAACAACTAAAAAAAATTTTTATTTTCCAGATAAATCTTCAATTGTGGAAGTCTGTACACGATTATAAATGTCCCGCGCTATCACCTTGTTCCTTTAATGTGTTCCGGATTTATCCAAGAAGCATATACAAGATCTTGTGAGTAAAGCTTTCTTTTTTTCTTTCCGAACATGTCTACTATAGTTTTTTTTCACTGATTTTGATTCGTTCTTAGAATAGTTCTATTTTCGGTTTATAAAAAAAAAGTCAGGGGGTTTCAATTTGATCAAAGAGGTATTATATGTGTTAGTTTAACAAAAATGTAAAGACTTTGACTTTCAGAATTCGAGCCTGATTTGAGTATTTTTTCCAATTCTTATGTCATCTCTAAGATTATGTTATCACCCAATTTATCTAAATTTAAAAGAAATAGTTTTATGGATTTTCATGTTACTTATTAGTAGTGTATTCAATTAATCGGGTTTTTTTGGTTTAATCGGTTAACCGAGCAAATCCTTTATCGGGGTTTAGATATATTCGGTTAATAATCGGTTAATTTAAAATTATGCGATTAGCCGAATAATGTCTATAATAATTTTTAAATTGAAAATACAACCACGAATTTTGTGTACACAAACATAAAAAAAACAAAATATAACAATTCAACCAAAAAAAAAATAATAGCAAATATGGTATTTGAGATCCTTTTTGTATACACATTTCAGTTTCTTTAGGATAATAGTGAGATCTTCTCAAATGATCTTTTGAAAAAGAATATAATTTAATTTTTTTTTCTTTTTTTTTTTTTTTGATTTAATAAAACTTGACCGAAAAATAAAAACTCTCTCGTTGATTGTAGATGTTGGTGAAATCGAAAGCATGATAAAGAATAACCAATATCTCAGTTTTTTTAGTTTTTTTCTAAGCATCTCAAATCTTTCGGTATATCATTGGTGTCCTTTTTATATTGTTTTAGATATTGAATACTTTTGATAGTTTCGTTAAGTTCTTTACATGTAAATGCAAGTTGTTATTCTCACTAAACATTTTTCTTGGATGTTCGAAAAAATATATAATTTTAATTTGAAATTTGTATTTGAATTGAAATAAAAAAAATAAATACAAAAAGAAAATATGTTAAAGTGCAAAAAAAAAAAGGAATTTCGGTTAATCGATTGAATACCCTACTTATTAGCCATATAAACTTGATATTCACCTATAATCCTGTTTTCTGTAGTTATCTTAGTCTTATGTCCAAATATTTTTTTCTAATGTTTTCTACTGCTTAAGGTGTTGTGCATGCATTATACCGATTAATTGGCCATTCAAATTTTCAACCTCGTACTGGTTAGATCCTACTTTTCTTCTGATCCTGCACTTTAACCAGGGCTTACACAGTTTTGCATTTATACCCTTCGCAAAATTGCTTTGTATAAAGTTCTTTCTATAAACTTCTTGTCCCTCTCTATAAGTTATGATCTTGCTCCTCTTGTTGTAATATCTTGCGTTCCTCTCATACGCTTTATGAACATTGTCACTGATTTTGTTGTGTAGACTCTGCATCATGTCAGCTTTAGGAAGTATTTTTATTTCACCATCTTCTAACGCATTCAATTTTCTCAGGATTTCATAAGCATCCGCATGCGTAACCATGTTGTAGCCAGTGAGAGCAAAGTACGGAGTTACTCCAGTTGACGCGTGTATAGTAGATCGTAGTGATTGTTCTACTTTACTGATATTCTCATCCCATTTCGACTGGTCATTTTGGAGGAAACTTCTTATACCGCTTATTATCATCTGGTTAACTCTCTCGCTCGCGTTTGCCTGTGGAGCATAGATGGGAGTTCTTATATGTTTTATGCCGAAGGTATTTAGCAGGTCTTTGAAAGCCCCAGAAACAAATTGTTTTCCATTATCAGAATGGATTTGTTCAGGCACGCCAAACTTATGAAAAATTTCGTCCACTAAGAATTTGTTGACTGCTTTAGTGGTAGCCTTAGACATTGCCTTAAGAAGTACAAATTTGGTTTTATGATCCAACACTATAAATATAAATGTGTTTCCAGATCTACTTCTTGGGTATGGTCCAAGGAAATCGATATACAATTTCTGAAAGGGTCTGTGTGTTATTACTTCTTTCCCCATTGTAGGTCGCAAAATTTGCTTTGGGTGCTTTATTTCCTTACACAAATCGCAGGATCTTACAAAATTCCGTGTATCTTTAACCATTGTCGGCCAATAGAAAAGTTCGCGTAACTTATATAAAGTTTTAGCTACGCCACCATGTACCGTATTATCTTCATGACATTTAGCTAGGACTTTAGATATCGCAGGATTTGGTAACCATACTTTCCAAGATGTTTCACTTCCGCTTTCCCTATCAAACTTAATTTTCTTATATACCTTGTTTTCCTTAACTTGTATGTCTGGTAACCGTTCGCTATTGTCATTTACTGTCTGAATTAGCGTTAAATAAGTTGAGTCTTTGAAATCTTCTGAATCTAAATCAATCAATCTGTCTTCGTTGCATGTTATTTCTTCAATATGTAATCTAGATAACATATCAGGTACTATATTCTTGCTTCCTTTCCTGTGCTCAATATCAAATCTAAAGCCTTGTAGCTTCAAGCTCCATCGAGCTAATCTTCCATTCAGGTCCTTTTGCTTCATCAACCACTTGAGGCTTGAATGGTCCGTTATCACGGTGAAGTCCATTAGCTCTATATACTGCCTAAACTTTTCTATCGCCAACACAACAGCTAAGCACTCTTTTTCCGTTGTTGAGTAATTTTTCTGGGCAGTATTCAACTTTTTAGAAAAGTATTCGACAGGATGTTCACCTCCATCCTCGTCTTTTTGAAAAAGCACAGCACCCACTCCAACATTCGATGCATCGCATTGCACGTAGAAATGCTTATCAAAGTCGGGGCTGGTGAGAATGGGGCTGGAAACTAAACGCTTTTTTAACTCTTCGAAAGATTTCAGGGCATCTGGCGTTAGTATGAATTTAGTCGTTTTCCTCAAAGTATCTGTTAGCGGAGCTGTTAATGTTGAAAACTCGCTTAAGAATCTTCGATACCACCCTACAGTCCCTAAGAATCGACGTACCTCCTTGGCGTTTTTAGGTGGGTTCATGTTAACTATTGCCTCTACTTTACTTTTGTCCGGTTTTAGCTTTCCTCCTCCGACAATGTATCCAAGATATTTAAGTTCTTTATAGCAGAACTTGGATTTTTCCATATTGATGGTTAGTCCTGCCGCCGTTAGTTTCTGGCCTACAATTTTTAACATCTCCACATGTTCTACGAAGTTAGATGAAACTATTAGGAGGTCGTCCAAGTACACGAAGATCCTGTCCTTCAGCTCTGATGGGATGACCTTGTCCATCAGGCGACAGAGTCGTTGGGCCGCGTTACAGAGGCCGAAGGGCATTACTTTGAATTGGTAATGAGGCCTCCCCTGGACAGTAAATGCAGTCTTAGCTCGGCTAGATTCCTCTAGCGGGATCTGCCAAAAGGCATCCTTCAGATCGATAGCAGATATAAAGTACGTATCTCCAAGTCTCGCGAGCAAACCATCGATATTCGGGAGAGGATAAGCATCCTTCTTTGTGACTTTATTTAGCTCCCGTGCGTCTAGGCATAAGCGATTCTTGTTAGGCTTTATCACCAGCGTTGTCCTGCTATTCCATTCGGCTTCCTTGGCTATTTCGATTACATCCAGTTCCAGCATCCTGTCGAGCTCCGCATAAGTCAGTTTTTGTACCGCTGGACTCACTGGATAGTACCTCATCTTCTTGGGCTGAGCATCTCCGGTGTCTATAATATGTTTTTCCAGATTTGTCCTACCTAATCCATATTTCGTATAGCATCGGAAATACGTTTTTACGTTATCTAATATCCTTAGTTCTTGTTCGGATAATATGTGTATGTTGTTATTGTTAGTTGTATCTGTCCCTATTTCTTCAACTACGAGACTTGCAGGGTTTATGTTGATTCCTATACTTTGCCAAAAATCATATCCGAGTATTAGCTCCTGTTTTAAGTTCGGAATCAAGTATAGTACAACATCCTTATTTTTAGATCCAAACTTCAAGTTAACCAGTATCTTGCCTATTATTTGATGACCTGAACCATCTGCTGTTTTTATGTTGGATTTGTAATCAATTATCTGACAATTCATTTTCCTAACATTTTGCATACAATTGTGTCCTAGGCAACTTATTGAAGCTCCACTATCCATCAGTCCTTTAAGGTGTAATCCATTAACCAGTACATCCATGTAAGGTCTGTTGTCGAAATCTGATTCTATCGAGGTTGTTGCTATTTCTTTTCTCTCGGCTTTTCTCTTCTTGTATCTCTCTCGTGTTTTTATGATTCTCTCGTTCGGCTTAAATTCAACGTCATTAAAGATCCTCTCCCGTACTTTGTTATAATGTTCGAGTCGTTCTTCATATGTTCGAAAAGGTTTCGTTACGGTCTTCGGTTTTTGGTAGTCTTCGTTCATGTTTGTTGTTATCGTTACGACTGGTCTTGATTCGAACATGTCAACCCAGTCCTTGCCATGCTCGTCTATTTGTTTCCCGAACACTTCGGGCATTTAGGTGTAATGACATTAGCGAACCCACATTTGTAACAAAATAGGTTTCGCTGTTCGGAACTACACTCTACGAAAGTATGGCCTGGAGCTTTGCAGTTCCAACAAACGAGTTGTCTGGCAGGTGGTTTATCTAATTTAAACGCTTCTATATTAAAATCGACATCGCCTTGCGTTTCAGTACTATCGATTTCGTTTACTCTCCGAACGGCATATTGTCTGTGGCTATTTCTTTTTACCAAATTCCGTTCAGCACGTCGGCATTCATCTAAAAGTTGGTCGAAACTTCGGATGTATATTGGATATATTAATTGGTATATTCCATCCTTTAGGTTATCTTTTACGATCCTGACCAATTCTTCCTCTCTCACTTCACGGCTAAGTTGATTCTTTAGAGCTATTACTTCACCAATGAATGTTTCTGATGGCTCTGAGGGATGTTGTCTACGCTCCATTATGCATCGCTGGATCTCGGAATCACTGTCAAATCGACGAAACTTCCTTATCAAATTATATTTTAATTGTGGCCATTCGCAATAAGGGTTTTCGCGGCGAAATGTCCAAAACCACTCATAAGCATTCCCGGACAATAGGTGATGGAAACCTTTCATTAGCGTTGTCATCGGACAGTTGTAATCGACTTGTAGCGATTCAACCCTAAACACGAAATCTTCGACTGTAAATGATTTTCTACTACCGTCAAATTTGATGCCCCATTTCTCCAGTTCTAACGGCGCGTGTACTCTAGAATTGGGGTTTGGGTTAGGAGTTGGTTGGTGTATTTGCTGTTGTTGTTGGTTTTCTGTTTCCATTGGTCTTTGTTGAGAGAAGTTTACGTAGTTGTGCTGAGGTGCCTGGGTATTATTAAAGATGTCAAATGAATTGTTTCTTTCGGCTCTCATCACTTCTTGGACAATTCTAGGTACTAATTGTTGCAGTGTTTCGGATACCTGTTTTAACACTTCAGCTTGAGATGCTCCTACTGATGCACTTACATAATCTCTAAGAGTTAAGCCATCGTTGTTTACAACAGTGTCGTTTTCCATGTGTTGGTTTAACCTTACATTCTGGTTTGAACGATTTTCAATGTACTCCTGTCGTATTCCCAGGGCTGCTGTACTACTATATTGGGGTGAAACTATGGTGTTGTCGGTTTCGGGAGACGAAGTTGTTTGTTGTGTTGTAACATGTTGTGGATATGGTTGCTGAGTATTAACCGGTAGTTGTGGGAATGTCAGAGATAATAATGATGGTATTACATTTGTTGTAGTTGCCGTAGCAGTAGTGGTTGTTGTTGTCGTTACTGTTCTGTTTGCTGTAGGGTCGCTTTGTTTAGATTTGCCCTTAGATCTTAGTGCTCTTTCCTGTTCCATGATTGTTTATATAAAAACTAGTATAACGAAAACAAGATTTCTATTTTCCTAATAAAACAAAACTATATTGTTGACTATAGTGGTGAGGATCGGTACAAAAATACTAATTTAACTATCCTATAAGGGAATATAAACCTATTTATAGTTTTTGTTTAATTAATATATGTCAGTTTAACGAAAAAAAATCTAATCTAAATCTTCTCCTGAGAGAAAACACTAATCAAAACAAAAGATTCAAGACACAAGCGTGAATCAAAAAAAATAAGTTTAAAAAAAATAATTATACAAAAGAAAATTGAAATGATCTAATAGTTAAAGAAGATAGATAATTAAGAAAAAAAAACGTAATTATATGAACAATATATAAAAAAAAGGATTTTCTTATTAACCAATGTATGGTTTTGATATTAGTTCAGTCGAGTGTACTAGGATTAGTAGTTAACTTAATACAAAGAAACAATACTTTTACTTTACTCAATCTACAATTCTACAATATAATACATACAAAGTTTTATTTTGTTAGTTATTATTTTAAGTTTTGGTTCTGTTATTTTAGTAATTTGATTTTTTTTTTTTTTAGTTTTAAGCAAAGTGAATTTGCTGTTAGTCAATTTATATATTAACTTTTTTTTTCTTTCAGATATTGGCTGGTGTGAATCATCGAGTTTGGCTGGTAGTTTACTATTGATTGGTGATCCTGATGATGTTTTTATTTCAAATTTTTAACATTTTACATTATTTTTCTACAAATTGTGAAATCAAGAAAATGTTTTGTATTTGCAAAAACATCTATAAATCTTGAAATAATTTTCATTACGAAAATTAAATAAAATTATTACCCACGTTATAGTGAAGAAAATTGTTGTTTTCCTTCGGAAATGGATTCTCTTTCTTATCTACTACTGTCAAAAATGCGGACGAAATGTATTCACTGGACAATACTATTATGGATTATAGAAATATTCTCGCAACGAGTCTGTTAAAGTCGCTAATAAGCTCGAGACTTTATAGTCGTTTGGCTTATGACTTACTTTATTTTCAGAACTGTTTTGATTCGAGTTCCTATAATCGAGTAAACAAAATTTGAACTAATCAGTTTTTTCTCGCCGTGTGTTCGTTAGAGTCGCGAATAAACTTAAGACGTTTTAGTCATAACGGTTTATGACATACTTTAACGACACTCTTTGATTCCAAAATGATTCGTTCTTCAATACTGTTATGATTACAAAACAAACGCCGCGACGCAGGCATGGTATGTTGTTTTTTTAAACTCCTTCCGGGACATGCGTTTGTTGTATAAACATTACCGTATTGAAATTTGTATGGCATTTTGAAAAATGCTCATACGTTGGGCGCCATAAATGTGACAAACCTTCGAATGGGAGTGGAACTGGCACGCTGGTGGTTGCACGGCGTTAGCTCGTCGGATTGGGGTCGGTTCTTTTCCACTCAGTTTGTCGACATTTAAATTTTTCGTGCCATTTGTAATTTTCCATATTTCCTAACACTTAACAACAGACATATTAAACACAATGTTATGGTATACCTTTAAGCTTGACGGACGGACGTTTTGACAGTTGCGTGTGGGTTTGTTAGGTGGTCAATATATTCAGGAATCACTGAAGGTTTTGTTTGAGTTACCTTCACGGGTTGCCCTCCCCTGATATGGCATTGTTTCAGCCATCCATGGCTCCTATGCACCCGTATTTAGAATCGTAGGAACCCCTGAGTAAAACTCACCATTTACCACGACTCACACCATTACCTTTCTCCTCTTAGCCTTGCATTCTCACGAATAATAATAACATGTAACAGATTTCAGATCTTAAACTTAATTATAAACATAATTTTATTGATTAAAATTATCTTTATATGGTAGTTTCATGTATAATTATCGTTACAAAATCAATAACAAATCTTAAATAATTAAATAATCACAAAAATTAACAATTAACATATAATATATAACATACAAATAATTACAAAAATAACAAAATAAAGATATAACAAAAATCTAACAATTTAACAATATTTGAATGTGTTTAAGTATAAGCAAAAGATATAGAAATATAGTTTTAAATAAGTTTGATTTACAATTTATAAATTTGTATTTTTAATGTTTTTGTTCACTATGGCATTTTATAGTTCCTAACATATTTGATTGATTTCACTATTAATTTATTTGTTTATGTATCTATTTATTAATTTATGTATCTATTTATTGATTTATGTATTTATTTATTGTTTTAGTTATATTGATATTTAGTTATTGAGTTAGTTAGTTATTTAAATATTTTTTTTTTATTTGGTTATTTTGTTATTTTGTCACTTAGACATTTAGTTATTTATTTAGACTAGTTTTTTTTTTAAATTATTTAACCAAGATTTTTTATCTTAAATAAACGTTTATTTAAATATTATTTTGGTTGATATTTGTTATAATATGTATTATTGTTTATATATTATTATTTATTGGAGATCAAAAAAAAATAAGTCATTTATTATCACAAATAATTAATCTGATTTATTATTGTTGCTGTTTGTAGTATTAAATATGTTTTGTGAACAACTAATTAATTGAATTGTAGAGTATTTTTTTTTTGTATATTCGATTAATTGATTTTCTAGAATCGAACTGATTTAAAATTTTTATGTTTCAAAAAAAAATAAGTCAGTAATTTAATTAGGTGTATAATATATGTCTGTTCAATAACAAAATAAACTATGTTAAGTTGTATCAAAACAATACTAAATATATAGATTTTTGTTATTGAACAGATCTAATATTATAAAATTTAAATATTGTAATTATATAAAAATATATATGTTTCAATAAGTTATATAAACTATGTGTAAGAAAAATAATAATAATATAATTTAATAGTAATTAATTAAGATAATTAATAATCCTGTATAGCAGGAATTAGGATAAGTTTTTTTTTTTTTTTGCTTATGAAAATTAACAATTCTGAATTTGATTATATAATTATTCTAGTTGGAGGTATTTCATTCGCGAAGAAAGACGTTACGAATTAGGAAATATATGATCTACAATGTTTTCTTCGGGATTATAGTTTATATAATATAATATGTATAATTAAATAATTTAAGTTTTAAATATGTACTACCACATATACACAAGTACACATAACATACACCATGATTAGATGATAGAATATTATTCGAATTAGTTTTTTTTTTTTATTCCGAAGGTGACCTTTTGTGTGTATAATGACCTTCGAAGGTCAGATGGGTCATAAAATGTCACAATCTTGTTTGCCTATTTCTACAATTTCACGGCTTACCCTGGAAATTCCACTTTTTTCTACAGTTGTCCCACAATTTCCATGCCACAGTTTAAATTGGATTCTAGTGGTTTGGGACTACCCTGTTCCTATTTTGGTTTATGTCCGGACTTTTATGATAGTGGTTTTATTACTTTCACACTCCTTTGATGGTTTTTACGATACTCGGTGGCCCTCTATCGTGTATTTCAAAAGAAATTAGTTTTCGGGATTATGGCCTGACTAGATTATTAGAGCCTCACTTTTGCGGCAATAGATGGCGTGTATTTATGTTTCCTTTTATTTATTATTTATTTCCGTATACATATAATTTATTTAATCTCTCTTGATTTATTCTTACTATTTTCCCACTGAATTTCATTTAATATTTTATGTAAGTTAATATTGTCACGATCACGACTGTCACTACTTTATCTTACGGAGTTTTATTGATGTTTTTCGATTATGTACCCATACAACACCGTTCAAACAATCATTCGATCTTCGGCAACATAGCTACCAATATATGATCGTTAAAAATCAATATATTTGTTGTTATTGATTGGTATGTCAAGATCAAAGAAAGGTCATAGTTGTCTGTCGTCATTTGAATCCCTTCACTGTATGGTTATTGTGAATTTTACATTAGAACATCAGGACATAACTGCCCTCTATACGTCATGATCCTAACAACCTGTGAGGTTTACTTTCGTACTAAAATAGTGTCAAGTGTAAATAAACAAAAAAAAGAAGAACAATAAAAAGGAACCAAAACAAAAACAATTAAATAAACTGCGTTTCTTAACGTTTTGTATCAGAAATTGTGAGAAACGTAAAAATAAGTAAAGTAAAATAAATATAACTAATAAATTTGTGATGAAAGTGTCCAAGGCGGTGTACTCTCCATGAATGAATGGATGGAGTAAGAAGAAACCGTCCTTATTTTGTTTTTGAGGTGACCGTCACAAATTCGACCAATGCCCTTCTATTTGCCTTTTTTAATGTTTAAACTTTATAATTCTGTTGTGTGTTATTGTATTCTGCAGCTAGAAGTATAACATGGGACTCCCAACCGAGACCAAATCATTTTTATTGACGATATTACTTCTTTTGCAAAGTAATTGTTGTTGTTTCTTAACCATCTTCTATTGGAAGTTGTTGTTGAAATGGAATATATTGTGCATATGATTTTACTACTCTCGAATTTCGTGAAGTGCAGTTCGGATTATAGAGGCCAAACATTTTTTTCACCAACAATTTTTTCTCCAAAATTTTTTTTTTTATATTTTTCTTAAATTGTACTTTGGAGAAGAGTGCCTAATCTATCATTTTTACTTGCTTGATATTGATATTGTTTATGAGCATGATAGTAATCGAGATATAAGTAGTCGTGTTTTTTTTTAGAATCCGAACAGTGTTTTTTTTTAGAATCGGATTAAATAGAATCCGAACCAGGTCTATACCCGATATATTGATATTGATATATCACGTTTGCATGTTATTTATGGGCTTCGAAAAGTAGATTTCAATAAACTGACGCACAGAGAAGCATTTTACCAGAAAACCTAAACCAAAATTATTATAAGTGTTTTTTGAGTTAAAGGCTGGATTTTTTGATAGTTCTAGAACGAACTCAACTGATTTTTGCTGAAATCGTTCCATGATTTTTGGGCAAAAAGCGTTTAATCAAGAAAAGGAGCTCGATCTGTGATCACTCATGTTTCTGACAAAAAATCGATTTTTTATAAAAAAAACTCAAAATTTCTAAATTCGCTAATAACTTGGCCAATAAGCGTTTAATCAAGAAAAATCGTTTTTTTATATAAAAACTCAAAATATCTAAAATCGCTGGTAACTTGGCCAATAAGAGTTCAATCAAGAAAAAGACCTCGATCTGTGATCACTCATATTTCTGACAAAAAATCGATTTTTTGTATAAAAACTCCAAATATCTAAATTCGCTAATAACTTGGCCAATAAGCGATTTATCAAGAAAATGAGCTCGATCTGTGATCACTCATATTTCTGACAAAAAATCGTTTTTTTATAAAAACTCAAAATATCTAAAATCGTTGTTAACTTGGCCAATAAGCGTTTAATCAAGAAAAAGACCTCGATTTGTGATCACTTATATTTCTGAAAAAAAATTGATTTTTTATATAAAAAATCAAAATATCTAAAATCGCTGGTAACTTGGCCAATAAGCGTTTAATCGAGAAAAGAAACTCGATCTGTGATCACTCATATTTCTGACCAAAAATCTTTTTTTATATAAAAACTCAAAATATCTAAAATCGTTGTTAACTTGGCCAATAAGCATTTAATCAAGAAAAAGACCTCGATTTGTGATCACTCATATTTCTGACAAAAAATCGATTTTTTGTATAAAAACTCAAAATATCTAAAATAGCTAATAACTTGGCCAATAAGCGTTTAATCAAGAAAAGGAGCTCGATCTGTGATCACTCATATTTCAGACAAAAATTTTATTACTTATATAAAAACTTAAAATATGTACATGGATTTACATATATTCTGTTGTTGCAAGACATTTCAAACCGCTACTCACAAATCGAACACAAGCATTTTTTTTAATTTGGACAACGTCTGTCGTTAACCAGGTTTTCTGGTGGCGGACAGACTATCCAGAAAATACATATATTTATTTCATTTATTTGTAATGCAAAGCCTAAAAAGACCAAAATGATTCATTAGTAAATTAAAAATTAAACTTATACATATCGTCACCATACAGGAAAAGCAAAAAACGTTATAAAATCAATAATAATAAAGTATTTAACTCCGAAATCAAATGGATGAAGAATGTAAAATATTTAAGAGTAGTTTTAGACACAAAATTAACATATAGGGATCACGTATCGTATATTATCAATAAATGTAACGTACTAAATAGAACAATTTATCCTTTATTAAATAGAACCTCCTTTTTAAACTCTGGGAACAAAATATTAATCTTCAAATCAAGCAGTTATTTTTTATGCAGTTCCTGTTTGGTCAAAAAGTGCAAATTGTCACTTAAAAATTCATAATCTTCCAAGATAGACTTCATCAACTTGCGGATGTTAAGATAGACAGATTATCTAAAAATTTTAATTCTAAATGTTCCTATTAAGAATACGATCATATTGCTGAGCTATCCCCTCCTTTAGAATACTAAGTACATATGTATGTAGATTTAAGTTTTATCATACAAATAAAAAAATTCATATAGGTTTTTTGGAAATTTTCGCCTTCATTCATTATATTAAATTACTAATAACTATACTATAAAATTAAATATATTTTAGCTGAAAAATCCTTAAACTCTTTGTAAATATGTACATATTATTATAATTGAAGTTGTTATACCATGAAAATAATAAGTAAACTAAATAAAGTATTCTTGGCAATTTGTTGCGTTTCTTTTATAAAGTTGTCTTTTTTATTGCAGGGGTCTACCTTATATATAAGGTACTTTTATTTTATTGTCGATAAAAATCTTATTAAAAAACAGATTTAAAGAAAACAAACACATCAAGTTATAATAATTTGCATACATTTTATTTCAAATTACGATTGTCTTCGATCCTCATCGCCCCATAAATTTAAGGAATGTATAGAATAAAGTTCTTTAGTAAGAAAATATTCGCGCCAACCAATTTTCGAACAAAACTTTACTAAATGATCGACTTTAATAGTAAACAATGTGTAGGAGGTCTTTGTTATATTACAGCCGTTAGTATCCTTTGATGTCTCCTGTTGAATATATTGCATACAAGTGGCTAGTTCATTTTTGATAGCCTTTTCCAAGAGTTTTACTTCATCTTTTTCTATTCGTGCTCTCACTGCAGCCTCTAATTCCACTAAGTGGTCATCATGAACGCCGGGAAACAGATTGAGCATGGCTAAGCTCAAATTAAATAAATAGTCACGATTCCTACCACTTGGCCCAGCCGAGCTAAAAATTTGTTCAGCTATTTTATCAATTTTACTATCTTCTTCACTGCCAGCCCAGGACTCGTTTTCAGGTGTTGCTATATAGATAACTATATCTATACACTTTTTGTTGGGTTCTTCGGAAAACACATGAAATGGTACACTACAACGTTCATAACCATTTTTCTCCCGAAAATCTAAATGTTTAATAACAACATCTTTATCCTTGGCTGCCACACGATATGCAACCCCATAAACGCGATCTTCGGGTTTGGCCGGTATTAGTGTTACAACACGTCCAGGCTTTACTTTAACACCCCTGTGATCAATACTGTGTTGGTAAAAGCGTCTTAAGTAGCCACAAATGTAACCACGTTGCCAATCAATACAAGGAAAATCCACTTTCCATATTAATGAGCCATAACCGAATATCCAAATGTCATCCGGACTGTCTGGTTGATGACTTAATTCACTCCGAATTTGATTATGAGCTTTTGTGATATCCACCTTTTGCGAGTCTTGGATTTCCACCAACTGTTTGAATTTCTCATTATAAATATCTTCAATTTCAGGAACGAAAGACATGCCTATTACATATATAGTTTTTGATTTATTTTTTTTCCAAAGTTGAAAAGAAAAATAAAAAATCCACGTAAATATAAAACAGCTGGGAGAAGTTAATTTTTCGCTCAGCTGTTTAAAAAGTGCTGCCCATCAACAAAATGTTATTGTGCATTGTTAGAGATTACAGTATAGCGATGACAAGGGCATACACCTGATGACAATGCAATATTATGTTCGAAAATTCGAAATCAAATTCTAAAATTCCAAGTTATGTTCGAAAAATGGTTAAAATAATAAATAGATCTTTTTTTTTGGAATTCTCAAAATTTATGGCAAAACTCCAGGGTATCCCACACGATTTAAGTAAGTCCCTAGTCGACCTATATCTTCATATAGGAAGTCGGAACGCTTAAAAGAGTTCACGATATGAATTTTAATTGGTATTCCACCAGTAAAGGGTGGTTTAGCCGACCGTAAAGTAATGTATCCTTAACGGAACGGAACAGTTGTGTGTGAAGTAGTTAGAGCAGTTATAGTTATCAAATATAGTGTAACTGTAACGTCTGAACCTGTTAAAAACTGAATTTCATTACGTTTATACTTGACATCTGCAAACAGGGTTGATTTTTAAAGGCAATTAAATTGAAGAATACTTATTTTTTGAAAAATATCACGCAATATTGGTTTTATACTTTATTATTTTATATAAAATCAACTTTCAACCGAAAAAAAATTAATTTTTTCGTGTTACACATATTTTTTTTTTTTATTTCATTTATTGTAAAATTTTCAATGTTCTATAATCGCACTAAAGTGTTACGTTAAGTCAGCATTACGGTTACATTAGAACGTTCGGCTAACCCAGCCTTAAATCTCACAGTAGTTCAAATATTACGGCAAAAATATTTACGTTTTACAACACTGTACTTCTATTATCGTAATTCTATCTACTCTTTTCTTATCACTATCGATATCAATACTAAAATATAATACCATCGCTAATCTAGTGTATTTTATTTTCTTGTTGGTACCGTTTCAATATAATTGTTAAATATTTGTTAATAATTCCTTAATTTCCAAAGAAAAGTGCATTTAATGTTGTGAAAATTAACAATATCCTAATCAATTCCATAGTGCAAATAAGAAAAATTAATAAAATACAAAGAATATAAGCTTTTTGTTGACCTTAAAAATGAAGGCGTAGACGACGTAAAAAAAAAAATTGTATACCAGTGCATGCACCATCACATACATTTCCATTTTTTGTCTATGAACGAAAGTGTTCCAATAACAACGAATAAATTGTAAACGAAAGCAAAACAAATGGCTAATATTTAAGTGAAATCAATTCAAATAAATATTTTGTGTTTTTTGTGAAATTTATATACCAAAACAAATTGGTAAGTGTATATTTTTGTGAATTCTGCAAGGTATTTTAATTTGCATTTCCATTATAGAGTGAGTCATTTTATCAATGATTTAAAACATCTGACATATATTTGATCTCCAGACATTAAGTGATATCAATTTATGACCATAAGCGGATGCTTACAACAGCTAGTTGTTGTTCTATTTATAATTGTTTATAAAAAAAAAATGTGATGTAGTAGTCTGGTATTTATTTATACGCTTAGGAAGTATAATAAATTATATTATTTACATTTCTTGCTTACTTGCTTACTTTATTTGTTTATTTCTGTTTTGTTTTGGTCTTGCCACAATTTCCATTTTTTATATTTTCTGTTCTGTTTTACTTAATTTCGGATTTTAAATTTTGCCTTTCTTCGAAATTGGAAAAAGCATTGAAATCAGGTTTTCAATAAACAACAAATTTCGTGGTTTATCTTTTATTCATTTTTTTATTTTTTAAATTTATTCAAAACACAGTTAAGTGGAAAAATAATCGTATATGTAGGTATAAGAAATTTCCAAAATTTATTTTATTTACATATTTTTTTTAGAATTACATAAAACCCTTATAGGTATGTACATATATATGAACACAAACTGAAAAGATTTACAATAAAAATAAGGAACTCAAAGAGTTCCCTAACTCACTTAAAATCCAAAAAATATGGACATGATTTTTTTTACAAAAATGCTACTATGTCAAACATTATTGATTCTACGTCTTCTATAAGGTATAAAGAATGGTTTCAGAAAAAAATTGTTTTATTGCCTTTCTTTAAGGGAAAAGACGAAAATGGCTTCATATAAAATTTTTTTTATTATTATAGCCGACTTTCTGCCTACAAATTTTAACAAAAATTTGAGTTTTAACAAAATTTTTTTTTTAATAATAGGTATTGTGTATTACACTTAAGTATTTCTAGATCTCTATCGCACTTAAAACTCAGTTGATGAAAAATTTCAAGTATTTGTCTTAAATAGCTGGCCACCACTGTACATAGATAGATTTGAAGGAGTGTGTACTATAAGAAGTTCACTTCCACTAGAAATATAACTAGGTGTGAACTAGATGTGAAGAAATTATATTGGAGAGGATAAGAAAGAAGTGAGATGATATAAAGCGAAATAAAGTTAAAAAACCAGTGCCAAGAAAAGGACAGGAATTAAGTATAGACTGGGTAAAGCTTAATCCCTGATAAAGCTAATCGGCTTTTACGACCTATTCTCGTACCTAACTAAATTATATAAAAAATTTCATAAAAATATGTGAATATGTATTTATATTTGTATATTGCTCATACAAAATACTGAAATGTCGGCTAAAAAATTGGTGGATGAGTATCGGTTGGGTTATAGTTATTTTTTAATGTCAAAAAAATGCAAAAAAAAGTTTTTGACAAAAAAAAATTTAAAAACAAATTCCAAGTGGTATGAAATATACTTTACGACCTATTCTCATATCTCCGAAATATTCATAAAAATCGGTTTAGCCGTTTCGGAGGAGCTCAAACACAAACATTGTGACACGAGAATTTTATATACTAGAATGATAAAAACTCAACATTCTCAATTCAATATTGTTGATGACGACCCCGTAAAACTACTCCAAGACAAGATAATTTAATAGGAAGAGAGTTTAAGAAATTCCCAAAAATTACTCTTCGGGAAGTTATCAATAATATAAAATTGGAAATTATTTCTCGAATTAGTTATTGAATTTATATCTCCAAATTCATAACCAGAAATTTATTTAAAAAAGTTATAGCTCAAAAAAACCTTTAATTGAAAAATAAATTTATGATGGTAGGTATTTGTACGATAACATTTTTAGTTGAGTGTGCTTTATAGTTGGTCACTACGTATAGACAGTTCTTTTTATTTAATTTTTTTGGGTTTACGCTTATACACAAACGAAAATGTAAATAAAACAACTATAAAAGTGTATTCACCTTTCTTTTATCTTCCGGATGAGAAGCATGACGACAATTTTAAACGCTACTTTTTATTGAAAAAAATGTGCTTAGTAGACTGTGGTAACAGAATTTTTTTTATTATCCACTGTTACCTCAATTAAATCAAATAAAAAGCAAAAGTGCTTAAGTATCTGGAAGTGGCACTGAGAGGGTATATTAAACAATATATATTATGTTATTATATACATTAATTTTTTATTGTATGTAAAAATTGTGTGGAAAGTAGAATTCACCTGTTAGTAATTTCACAATGACTCATTTTAAAAACTAAGAACTAAGTTTAGTTTATTAACTTTAATACCCAGAGTAGCGTACTATTAGCCTCAGAACCCTAATGCAGTTTACGATTAAAATCACTTAATTTTCTTTTTCTTTTTTTGATTTATTTATTGAAACATAATTTAAAAGTTTAAACACAAAACAAACTAAAACAAGTCTGTTCTTTTCTCCAGTTTTTTGGAGATGAGTCTTAGCCAAGCTAAAACAAAATGTTCGTTTTCAGTATAAGTTTGATTCTAAAGAGAAGAAGTAATATAAAGTCAAACGAACGGCTAATAAGTTTTTTTTATTTCGTTTTAGTATGAAATTGTCATACGTATACTATTATTGAATTAAATTCAAAACGAAGTTAATATTTTTACATAAAGTAAAAACAGTAGAAAATTTAAAATGAATTTTCTTCAAACATTTTATGGGATATTTTGTATAACTTTTGTATATGTTTTAAACACACAACAAGTGAATGGAGCTAACTTACTTAATAGTTATTTGCCAGCATCTATGCAGGCTTTAGCCTACTATATCGATCATCTGCAATATGAGCCGCTATCATCAACAACTGTAGAGCCACCATTTAGCGATACCACCGAGCAAAGTACTAACAAGGATGGTAGCAGCACTACTACATCAACTCCAACAACTAATCGACCTTTTAGTTCTACAACGTCTAGTTGGTGGCATCCCCCTACCTGGTGGGGCCAACCTTCAACTACAACACAGAAACCTAGCCAGAAACCAACGCCACCCCATAAGCCGGCATTATACGCACCCGTATTATCTAACCTATTAAAGCTACCCGCAGAAGGTTATGATATATTCTACGAATTGGGCAGTACACCCGAAGGATTTAATAATTTGCCGCTGTCATTGATACGAGACATAATAACGGAGATAAATCACGATGATTTCAATAATGATGTCGAGTCTTTGGATAATTTCTTGCGTTTATATGATGACAATTATGGTCGTGCCACCTTAGATGCAGATTCAGCTATGGATCGTTGGTCTACTACCTCAACTGCTGGCAAAAAACGCGTTCCCCCCACCAAACCTTATGTAGAGTTTTTATTGGTGTATGATCTTCTAAAACGTGATGCTAAATCTTCTAACCTCAGTAAATATGAGGGTTATTCGAATGAACTTTTAAAGGATTTGAATGAATTGTCGCGTATGTCGTCGCAGCGACAACTTTATACACTTTTCCAACGCATGCTCGATCGTGGTGACATTCAACGCAGTGATGTTGTATCACGCATCCAAGGCATTGTTAAAGATTTGGGTAATCCAAAAAGTGCCACCGTTCAAGCGCTTCGTTATATTCCTGCTATGCCGTTTTTACCTTAAATAAAATATTTTTATAAAATTAAATACATATGTATGTGTATTTTGTTGTGAATAAAATTATGTTGCAAAGAAATCTATATAATTGTGTAATTATGGTGTTTTGAAATGAAAGAAAATAAAGCCAAATTTTTTGTATAAAACTGAATTATTTATATTATTATTAAAAAAAAATTATTCACACATAGGCTTTTTTGAAACGTGTAAGCAGAGCTTCGAATTAATTATTAATTATTAAGCTTAATTTACTAAAATCTTTATTCTGACACTAAATAATGTCAGATATTCTTTCTATAAATTCATTCGGAAAATCTAATTCCTAAGCTTTATTCATCAGGTTTTAGTTAAATAGAATTCTTTTATCGTTGAATTAATTCATAACAGAATTCAATAATTCAGTCTTTGAATGATTAAATTTTTTTAACAAATTAAATTAAAATATTTTTTTTCATGCAATTTGTTTTATTTTTAATCATTTACAAAATGAAAAAAATATACTTAAGCATATTTTTTAGATTTGAATTGCAGTAAATTTGAATCATTGAATATATTTTATTATAAATAAATTTTGTAGGAACATATTTAAAAAAAAATTGTTAAATAATTACTTTGAATAGTAATACATAGTAAATGCGCTAAAAGTTTACCAAAAAAAGTAAATGTTCCAAAAATCTTCCAAATAAATTCAAAAAAATTTCGAATAATTTTCTCTAAAAGTCTGATTGAAAAAATTATTCTAATAGTAAATTTTCGAAAAAGAATTCAAATATTTTTTTAAAAAAAAAAAAAATATTTTATACCGATTTCTTTCTGATTTTCTTTGAGGCTACTAAAAGTTTTTTAAAATAAATTTTGGAGTTTTTGATCACATCTAAAAATTTAGTGTCAGTCATATTTATCGAAATTATATACATACATATGTATATTATTTACAAGCAATTAATAAAGCCATAAGTTATTTCCGGCCTTCTGAACTGACAAATATTAATATTCATTATTGTCGTCTGAAAACACCTTTAATACTAAAATGGTTATGGTTTTAGAAACATTACGAAAACTGTGCAATTATTAGAAATCCTTTAAGTTGCTTACAAAATAATACTTCATGAATTCTTAACACAAAACTAAATAATAAAAAATTATGTTGGGTTTTTTTACCAATTTACTACAAATTAACAAATTAGTACTGTGTATTTATTCATAACTAATTTTTTATTTCTTCACACATGTGTTTGTTCTACTATTTCTCTTTTATTTAGCTGTGTCTATTTTTTAAATAAATGTTCTCTTATTTTTATGTTGCCAAAATATAAAGAGAATTGTTTTTCGTCTTTGTAATATTCTTAAGTTTTTTTTTGTTTTCTTCTGCTTTCTACTATTAGTAGTGCAAAATATTCATTCTTTAGTTTGAAAGTGTCGGTGCGCGAGTAAATACCGCATCTAATGTTGAATATTCTTTTGGAAGATGAAATAAATAAAGAAATTTGCCAGTGTCTATAATATGTAGTGTATATATAAGATTAACGCATTTTTAATGATTTATTTAAAAAATCAAAAATAGTTAATTTCAACAATCATTCCTCTGTAAAGATGAATAATTCCTTAAAATGAAAATTATTTTTATTAAATTTACAATATAAATTATTGATTTATTTTTTATTGTTTCTTAAAAAAACACAAAAAAAACGTAAGAAAAAACATAAAAAATAATATATCTACTTGCAACCTTGAACTATTGCAATATACACATCACACACCACAAGTGCTGCGATAATGGAAAATTTGGAAACATACATATTAACGACTACCCCACACTTTTTGCGTAAAGCGATTGGTGATGCCAGGAGGTGAATATAATTGTGATGATAATGATGGCATGTTAATTATCCTAACGGCACTCGCATCATTAATATCTACAAATGGAAACTCATTAAAAAAGACCTTACGCCTGTATCTTTAAATGCATATGCCGTGCTTAATTCTTTACTGTTCTTTGTGTCTTCTTATGCGTGTATTTTTTTTTTTTTTGTTATTTTGTTATTTTGGAATTTTGTTTTTATTCCTTTGAATTGGCGAATCACAAGCATAAGCGAATGTTGCACTTTCTTTATTTTATTGAGAATTTTGCTGCTGCTTTCACTAAACCAGTCCGTAGTGTTGTTGAATCATAAAAAATACCATCTACAACAATTATTGGATTTTCAGATTTTTCATTATATAAACATGAAAAGGGTGTCAATGGCGATGTTTGTATGCCCTGCACACACATTTAAGATTTATTTAAGTGGTTTTTATTAAGATGTGTTCTTTAGAATTTTGCAAAATAACACAATTAACTTGCTGCTGATGTTGTTTTCAAAATGTTGTCATACAACGAAAAAAATACTACTTAATTAGACTTTCCATTATTTTTTATGAAAAATTAAAAGCTTTTGTTGTCATACAACGAACAAAATAGTTAATTAAGACTTTCTTAATTAAAAAATCCATTATTTCTTTATGATGGTATTTTGCTTAAATATTCATTTAGAAAACTATATATAGTAAATGTACGAACAATTTGCTCTGAATCGTAAATTTTCGAAAAATTTATTCTGTATAGTAAATGTGCGAAAAATTTACTCTGATTAGTAAATGTTTAAAAAATGTAATACAAACAAAAAATTTTCGAATAATTTCCTCTAAATAGTAACCATTCGAAATAGTAAATGTTCGAACAAATTTACTATAAAAGAAGTGTTTCGAATAATTTACTATAAATAGTAAATGCTCGAAAAATTTACCATAAATATTAAATTTTCGAAAAATTTACTAAAAAAATAGGTTAGGATAGGTGGGTTGATCGCAATTTAGCGAGTTCACTCGGAGGCCTTGTGGGCCATTGTAGCACCCTTAGAAAAAAATGTTTGCTCGTATGCTGAAAATTGTACATGAAAAGAGAATTCCGATGACTATGTGATTATTGTGGTGCCCGTGAGAAGCAATCGCTACTTCAAATAAATCTGGTCATATTTATTAGTGACACATCTCTTGACTAGACTGTCTAGATCATGAAAAAGAGCCCTATCAAGATGTAGTAGTCTACGCTCTTGTAAGGCCGGGCAGTCACATAATAAGTGTTGTACTGATTCTTCCTCCTCCTCATCTAAATACCTTCTACAAAAGCTGGGTAACGCATACGTTCCAACATGTGTCCAATCATACAGTGACCAGTAATTATACCCGTTAAAAGACTAATCGAATTCCTACCAAGAGACAAAAGATTCCTAAATAATAAATGATGGAAAAATTTACCAAAAATAATAAACGTTCGAAAATTAAAGTGTTAGAAATATCACGATTTTCAAATTGCTTGTTCACTTTCATTAGCGTTGATAGTTAGCAAAAAAAACTACATTTAATTGATATTTTGCAATTGAAATTGCAGATGGAAGTTGTATAAAATAACAATTTTAATTTAAAAGTCTTTATAATTTAAATTTGTAATATTAATTTGTTTGACAGAATTGGGAGCACTTTTAACGACGTTAAAGTTAACTTGTATAATTTAGCATGTTAACTCTTAACGTATGTATATAAATATTTTATTGATTTTATTAGTTTAAAATCGGTAATATTTTTATTATAAAATGAATACCTCATATTTGTTTCTTAATATGCTCAAAATGTGTATCTATTATCTCTTATTTCAATAGCATCATTTTATAATTTTCGTCATATTTTTCGCATCACGTCATACATTTTATTGTCTGTACAGAGTAATGAAAAATTAAAAACAAACAATTTTTTTTTAGATCATTTGTTCGCTCAGATTCAGATCAAAGAAATAACAGTGCCCCTGAAATAAGAAATTTCGATGATAGTATGGAGCTGGCACATAGTTTAACTTTAAACGAAGATGCCCTTAAGCAGTTACCCGAGCCAAAACGTTCTGTATTTATTTTCGAATGGTTGGGTTATTTGGAGAAGACGCTACTTGATATAGATCGCAATGAAATTAAAAATCATCAAAAGAAACTTGTGCAGCAATTGACCGCTCAAATTAATGGCTCACCCGGGCCGCCGACACGAAAATTATTGGCCAGTTGTTTGGCGACATTGTTTTCGGTGGGCGACACCTTTATGTTATTTGACACGGCAAATGTGTGCAATGATATTTTAAAAAATAAGGATGATTCACCCAGTTACTTGCCTACCAAGTTGTAAGTGGCTTATTAATTGTATGATCAAAATAAATCGTTTGTTTATGTAATATTTTACTATTTTAGGGCTGCTATATGCGTTCTTGGTTCTATGTATGAAAAACTGGGACGTATGATGGGCCGTTCATATGAGGAGACGGTAAATTTGCTTTTAAGAACTCTACGTAATGCTGAATCCCAGGCTCGCATTGAAATCATGATTACATTGGAGAAAGTTTGTGCTGGCATGGGTACGGCTATAGCTAATGTCCACAAAGATATTTATAAGGCAACCAAACATGGCTTAACTGATCGTGTTATGGCCGTGAGAGTTGCAGCTGCAAAATGTATTCTAGAAATGATACAACATGCTCCATTTCTGTATCAAACTGAACTCGAAAGTTTGCCAGCTTTGTGTTTTCGTGCATTCGATGGCAGCAGTTATGAAGTTCGTTGTTCCGTGGCAAAACTATTGGGCACATTATTAGCATTTACTCAACAACAACAGAATGAGGCCAACAATAAGAAATTGTCGGTTCAGCCGACACAATCGAAGTCTAACGCCAGACAGGTATCGTTGGACGAGACGCTAGGTATACTTATGTCGGGCTTTCTGCGCGGAGGAGGTTCTTTTCTTAAAGGCACTGGAGAAATCATCAAAGGCAGTTCGAGTGTAAATCGTGAGATACGTGTGGGTGTAACACATGCTTATGTAGTGTTTGTGGATTATATGGGAAGTGTTTGGTTGGAGCGTAACTTGTCTACATTCCTCTCGCATGTATTGGATCTAGTGGCCAATCCCAAGGCGGCCTCGTCGCACGTTGATGCCGTTTATTCTCGCAAGTGTATCAATTTCATACTTAGATCTGTGCTGGGCAAAATGCTTGGCGAAAAGGCCCAAACATCAGCCTGCAAGGAACTGGTCTATATGATAGCAAAGCAAATGAACTCGATAGACTTTAATCCCGAAAATGCCAAGGACTCGAATCAAGAAACTCTGTTCAGTCAGCACTTCTTGGTCTGTGCACTACAAGAATTGGGTTCTTTAGTATTGGGTTTGGGCACAACAGCTCAAAATCTTTTGGCTGATCAAACTCTTAATGCTATAGATACCACTTGCGCTGTTTTGGTGCATCCAAGTGCTGCAGCTAGATTGGCCGCTGCTTGGTGTTTACGATCCTTCTGTGTTGCTGTGCCAAGTCTAATAACACCACTAATCGATCGATTTGTGGATGCTCTCGAGCAAATGCGTTCATCTCCGGAAGCCGTATCGGGTTACAGTTGCGCTTTAGCGGCTATTTTGGGAAGTGTACGTTACTCTCCTTTAGGTATACCACATACCAAAGGTAAAGTTGTATTCAATGCAGCAGAAGAATTACTGCGTTCAGCTTCTCAAAACAGTCGCATGTCGTTAAATCGTACCCAAGCCGGTTGGTTGTTGATTGGATCCATAATGACTCTGGGATCGCCGGTAGTAAAGGGCTTACTACCAAGATTGCTGCTATTGTGGCGTCACTCCTTCCCCCGTTCCAACAAGGAGTTGGAATCGGAAAAGGCCCGTGGGGATTCGTTTACCTGGCAAGTTACCCTAGAAGGACGTGCAGGAGCTTTATCGGTAATGCAAAGTTTTTTGGTCAACTGTCCCGATCTAGTGACAGAAGATATTATAAAACGTCTACTGACACCCATAGAGAGTGCTTTAGCTATGTTGGTAAAGTAAGTTGCGATCTTTAAAAATATTTATAAACACAATTACTTAATGGTTTTCTAATATTATTTTATTTTAATACATTTTATTTAGTTTATCTTCCGTATTGAAAAGCTATGGCACACAATTAAAAGCACCCGCCGCCATGGTACGCTTACGTCTTTATGAAACTTTATCTCAATTGCCATCCAATGCTTTAGAAGCTTCTTATACCCATTTATTGCGTATGCTTATATCCGAATTTACTTTGGCTGAAAATCCAGCAAACACCACAAATTCTCTGCTACGAAGTCTATGCCATGCTGATGACTCTGTAATATTGGGTACTTGGTTACAAGAAACAGATCATCGTATTATAGAAGATCAGGTATGTTATTTATTGTTTGAGAAACATCATATAATATTAACACATAAGTATGACATTTACAAGCTCATTGTGTTTTATTATATCAATAATAGGGAAACAGAATTAGTATTTTATTATTGTAAGCAAATTAATTAAATTTTTTTTACTAAAATTTTAATATAAATTTTCCCATTTATTTGTTCAAACAAATGTTTTTTAAAAAATATGTATAATAAGATGGAACCAAACCGTAGATGTGACGGTGATCATGTAAGTTTTAAAAAGCTTAAGACAAAAGTTGTTCGTTGTTGTTTGACGCTTTTTTGCAGTTAATTTTTTGTTGTTTATATAGTTCTTGTTTTGTTTATATAGTTCTCGTTATTTAGATTTAAGTATGTTTATTTAAAAGAAAATGTATTTAAAGAGGCATACAAAATTAGTTTGCATTAAATTCAATCAAAATGAAGCTTACCATCGTTTAAATTACATATGCGCATTTCCAATGAAACGTCCACCATGAGCGAAAAAAAATGCTCATAAACAAATGATTTTTTCTAACATTATTAAAAAATATCTATATTTGTTATCATAAACAAAATGGACTGAAATCTGAATATATATGTATATTTGTTTTTGCTCTCAATTGATAGCTACATTATTCCATTTTAATATATAAAAAAATGTTTTAATAAATTATGTTCCAATTCGCTGATTTTTGCATTTTTTAGAGGCAGTTCTATTTTTTGTCGTTCGGGATTTCAATATAATATATTGGAAACGACTTGTAGACAAAACCTAAACATAGTGCTACAAATATTCTATCGAAAATCGATTTCTTCTTTTTTCCATTTCAAAAGCAAAATGTCGTGGAAATGCACATATGTAGTAATAAATATTTTAATGGCGTTTTGTTTTCTTTAAAAAATATAGCATTTTTTCTGCTATAAGTTCTTTTTTAAAGCTTTTATTTAATTTGCAATGTTAGTTTGTTTGTATGTTAGATTATATAAAATTTTGTAACTGAATATTGAATCAGTTTCGTAATCTGAATAGGCTGAAAATTTGCATTCATGCATACACCTGATTACAATGCAATATTATGTTTGGAAATTCGATTATAAATAATTTTTTATATAAAGAAGATATCTTCTGCCCTCAATTATATAGTAGAATAAAATTTGGAAAAGGTAATTGCAGCATTTTGAGAATATTACCTCTAAAAGGAAAACTTAAGATTCCATTAAAAAAACGTCATTAGAATATTTTAAAACTTTGAAAGAAAATCATAACGTAATTTTTAAAAGTTGAATTTAACCCGATAAATACCTTTTGTGTTAAAGTACAATAAAGTTATTCACGTCAGAAAATACGAAATTGAAAAAAAAAACCTTCGACGAAAAATATATTGAAAGTGAGAAGTTATTTTTCATATTGTATATTGTAAAATAATTTTCTCTTTATACTGAAATCCGCACTTACATACATTTTTATGTTTGAAATTTCGTATTTTCTCAAGTGATGTGAATGCCTTTACTATATCTTTATGTTTATTTAATAAATACTTCAACCTATTTAAAAAAAAAACAGCTTCAACCAAATAGTGCAGCCGGCTCTGGTGCTTTGGAACACGACCCCTGTTGTTTGTACAGAATTTCTGGCAATTCATCGAATGCTACAGTTAACGGAGCCTATGGTTATAAGGTTGATCAGTGTCCTGGGCCTCTTCCACTTGGTGTTGCTATCATAGATATGTCCATAACGTTATTTGGTGTAATTTTCCCCAAAGTGGCCAATAAGCATCGTTTACAAATGTTGGATCATTTCGGTGAATGCATAAAGCAGGCTAAGAGCAGTCGCCAAGAGGCAGTTCAAATGAATGTATATACATCTTTGCTGTGTAGCTTAAAGGTGCTAACGGACAACAAGGCTAGTGTTGGCCAAGAAGATGTACGAAAAAGTTTTACCAATCTAGTGACTTCGGGTCTAATTAGCTCGAACTCAATGTTGAGGTGTGCTTCAGCTGAGGCTCTGGGTCGTTTAGCGCAAGTTGTGGGAGAATCACGGTTTACAGCAGAATTGGCGCAAAATTCGTTTGACAAGTTAAAGTCCGCCCGGGATGTGGTAACACGTACTGGTCACTCTTTATCCCTGGGTTGTTTACATCGCTATGTTGGTGGTATGGGCTCGTCTCAACATTTGAATACCAGTGTGTCTATATTGTTGGCTTTGGCACAAGATATTTCGTCGCCTGTGGTTCAGTTGTGGGCTCTACATGCTTTGGCATTAATTGCTGATTCTGGTGGGCCAATGTTCCGAAGCTATGTCGAGGCAACATTGACATTGTGTCTAAAACTTTTACTAAATGTTCCGCAATCATATGTGGATGTTCATCAGTGCATTGGTCGTGTTTTGAACGCTTTAATTACAACAATGGGTCCCGAACTTCAAGTATGTACCAGCTCTACTAGAAATGTTAAATCCAATTTCAATTTCAATTTATTTATGTTTTAGGGAAATGTTGGAGGCGTTGCAAAAATGCGCAGATCGTATATTTGCGCAGCTTATATAATGCAAGGTCACTCCGATCCTTTGGTCCAGGCTGAAGCTACCGGTTGTCTGCAGCAAGTGCATCTTTTTGCACCGGGCAGCATTTGTTTACCCACATTGGTTCCGACGCTCGTTAAGAACTTGTCTAGCAACTATTTAACCCAACGTAAAGCTGCTGTTTCTTGTCTTCGCCAACTAGCACATCGTGAAGCCAAAGAGGTTTGCGATCTGGCCTTATCGATTAAACCCGATGACTGTCCCAAACTAGTTGTTACTGAATTTGGTCTTCCTGGCATCCTATTTGCCATGTTAGACTCCGAAACAGACATTGAAATGCTTAAAAATATTCATGACACTTTAATGTCAATGCTGCAATTGATGGCAGCAGAAAGCTTAAGCACCTGGCTGAGTCTGTGTAAAAATGTTCTAACGGTGGCTGTCGAAAATTCACCTCTCCCAGATGATGTTGCTATAACCTCAAAAGGAGATGCTTCGAAGACGAGCTCAGCTGCAAGTGCGACAGCATCACATAACTTGGCCAATAATGATGAGGATGATGATGACGAAGAAGATGATGCTGATGATGTTACTGAATATCATGCCACAGAAAACTCTTCCCATCCAGCCATTCAACCACGCTGGACTACGCGCGTATTTGCCGCCCAATCTGTAAGAAAAATTATGTCGGCTTGCGAGTCTGACACTCCCATACACTTTGACTTGCTGCAGGCCAAAGAAATGCAAATGACCAAGTCGAGCGGTGACTACCTTATACTTCACCTCTCAGAGCTTATACGTATGTCATTTATTGCCGCTACTTCTGACTCTGATCAGCTGCGTTTAGAGGGTTTAAGAACTTTACAGGAAATTATCGATCGATTTGCAAATGTACCGGAACCTGAATTTCCTGGACATTTACTGTTAGAACAGTTTCAAGCTCAGGTATGATATAAAGAAATACTTTTATTTTAATACAAGCTAGTTTAATTATTTGTTTAAATTAAGGTGGGTGCGGCATTGAGACCAGCTTTTGCTCCGGACACTCCATCTCATGTTACGGCTGCCGCCTGCGAAGTTTGTTCAGCTTGGATTGGTTCGGGTGTGGCACGTGACCTAAACGATTTACGTCGTGTCCATCAGTTATTAGTGTCGTCTTTAAACAAATTACATACGAAAACCAACAGCACACAATTATTCAACGAATCCATGACCACACTTGAGAAACTGAGTATATTAAAGGCTTGGGCTGAAGTTTACATTGTTTCTATGATTACCAACAATACCGCCCCGGCATCTTTGCTAAGAAAACAGTTGACCGCCTCAAACTTGATACCATCACTAACAGTTGCAATTGAAATGGATGACGACGAAACAATTGCAGCTGACTACGGCAATGATAGAAATTGTGAGAGTCTTTTGTCTTTGGTAAAGCCAGAGTTGGATAACCTTTCCACTCATTGGTTGGCTGCTATGAAGGATCATGCTTTGCTTTTATTGCCAGCCGAGTTCCAAAGTCAATTACCACATGATGGGGGAGCTTTTTATACTCCCGACACTATTAACTCTTCAAAACCTCATTATTTGGCGTCCTGGCCTCCTATTTTATATGCGGCTTCATTGTGGCTGAAGGATGAAGGCTTTGAATTACATCTGGAGTCATCTAGTCAAACAGATGCTGAAGCCAACAATATTGATAATACATCTTTGGAAGCTAATAACAATATTTCGCATGGCTCGTTGTCGGCCGATCGTTTTCATATGATCTTTGGTCTGTGTATGGAAGCATTGTGTAGTGCCAGAACTTCGGAAAAACCAAAAAATGTGATAAGTTGTTTACAGTCTATGTATACCATATTCGATTCAAAATGGGCACGCCAACAGTTGGTTAAAGACAAGGTCTTAACTATTGAGTTGTGCAATGTGTTGCACAGACAAATATTGACCAGCGATGACTTGTTTGTTCAGCTCTTATGTATTGAAATTCTTAAACAATCTGTTCAAGCTTCTAAAGAACAACTCACAGAATTACGTGATGAGTACCTGGAGAAACACAAGAATATAGAAAATGCTGATAATATTTCATTGCAAGAACAAATCGACCAAATGGGCGAAGGCGGTAGTTCAGGGGAAATAACACCTGGATCCTCACACATATACGCCATTTTAGAGGTGTGTTTATGTCTTTTTGTACGTCAAATTCCAACCATGAATCCTGGGGCCGCGAATACGGTACAATTTCGTCAGGATTTAATAGCCAAAACGGCGTTATCTTCACAATCATTCTTTAATAAATTGGCAGAGGACAATGGCAGATTAGTGGCCAGTGCTTTGGAATGCGTTGAGGAACTAACCACTCTCTGTTCTCCCAAAGGAGCTTTAGCTATATTACCCACCATACTATACATGACAACTTCCATTATAAAGGAAATAGCTAATAAATCTTTTATTGACTCCACCATTTTAGCCAATACGGTGGCCATTCAAGCAGCTTTACATGCTCTGGAATCTATTTGCAAAGATAAATGGTCCAAACATCCGTCGGTAGCTAGCGAGTGGCAAGAACTATTACAAAGCTCTTTGGCCACCATAGTGGATCTAACAAAAACCGCAGGCAACAATGAGGATAGAAAAATGGATGAGGTGACTATGCTGAGGGCTATAGCTGTTTTCATACTGCACACTCCTGCGCCAGTAGTGTCAACACCATCTCTACAATATCCTTGCATTAATCACTTCCGTCAGTATTTGCAATCGGATAATTTGTCCGTAAAACTAAAGTGCATACAAACGGCCCGTCTGATATTTTCACAATCCGAGTTAAAGGTGTCTACACCCTACATACATGCTCTGGCTCCCCGCATTATTGAGGGCTTGTATATGGAGAATTCCAAGCAGCCACGAACCGATCTAGAATTGCAAATTGTTTTGGAAAGCATTGTAACCGTTGAAGCTCTTATTGAATTAGCTGAACCACATAATCGTAAGTTAATGCAAACATTTTTTATGTTAAGAAGTTTTCTTCTTATTTGTTGTCCTTAATGAAACAGAATTAATATGCACTAATACCCTAAAAGTTTTTTGATAATATTTATATCTAAAGAGAATTGTTGAAGAATTTATTATTTTATATGAGGAAAATCAAACATTTTGGTGAATCGTCGAAACTGAATTCAGATGGCTTGTATTTTATTTGGGTTTCAAAATTAATAAATCAATGACACATATCGGTAAACCATAAAAAAAGTTGTGAATCGGAAATTTTAGGTTACTAAGTGTTCACGTCTTATGGTCATTAAAAATTTTAAAATATGCTTTAAAACATACAAGAGCTATCTCATTAATTTGATATACATATGTATGTACTAACAGTTTCAAACTTGCAGTTTAAATCCAACATAAGTTAGAATCACTAGACTTTGGACATTTTTATAGCCTATAAATAATTATGGAAATACTTGGCGGAAAAAAAATATACAAATGAAACCAGAATTTACCGATTTTTTTAAATTATTCAATGAACACGAGCTCATTAGTCAAATAAAATGATGAAAATAGCATTTCAAATGTATGGAAATTTAAAAAAAAAAAAAAATATGTTTTTCGCGATAGCCATTCAGAGGTATCACAAACGTTTTATGCACTTTTTAAAAATTTTGTGAAATTTCAAAATTTTGTTTTCTCACTTTTATAATAAAAGTCGTGATAGTTACAATTTATATTAAGAAAAAAATCTATTTTTTATTATGTCCAGTACAGCAAAATTAGTGTCAAATCTATCTATCTACCTCAAAATATATCCTTAAACATTTCACAATACATTTCGAATTTGAATGTATTGAATACAGCCTCCTGCATAAAAATAACATTTAACCCAAATTTTAAACATTATTTTTTGAAAAACATTATTTTAGCGCGCAATGAGGAAAATTATTAACGAGTACAATTTTTGGCAGGTTTAAGTATCGGCGTATAAACAAACCACAAATGAAAAAAGTGATTAAAAAATATTTTTAATCAAATTCTCCAAAATTTTTTATTTTCCTCATATACGTTGCGTGAATATGTATGTGAGGGAGATTTTTCATATCCATTTATAGAAAAAAAATGAGATTTTTAAAAGCAAAATTCTCGAAAATACATTTGAAAATATACTACTATTGTTATACTATGCTATTGTTATTTCCAACGAATATTTAAGCAATAAATTCTTAAACATCTCTCTAACATAATTTTAGCATTATACAATGAAATTAATACGTATATCAAATCATTTGTAATTTTTACTTATTTATTTATCTATCTTTATTTTATCTTCTAATGCATTACGATAATCACGAAATCTAACTATCCCTAACTATCATCAATTATGTCCGTCCTAAACATAATATGTAATTAAACATATAATAACATAATATAATAATATAGGAAATCTTATGCAAGGTAATTTAAAAATAAAATACTTTGTCATTTGGCAACTTACATAGTGCATCATACATCCAGTCATTCATACTACATGTACTAAAATCATCATTGTTGTTTAGTTTTTATTATTATGTTAATTTCTATTTTATTACAAAAACAATAGTAATTTCCACTAGATTTTACCCTTAATTTAACCCTCATACGAAATTTTCTTTAATGAATAACTAATTAATTACATTAAAATGTTCTATATATTTATTTATTCCATAATTTTCCTACATTTGCCCGCATATAGGCATACAAATGTTAACTCTACTGGTGCCAGTGCTAATTAACTATCTAGCTGAGCCTTCGAAATGGCGCAATCTACCAAAATATCAACGTCAATTACACGAACAGGCATTACAATGGCTTATGAAAATCGGCCCTAAATATCCACAGGAATTTAAGTCATTGATGGGCCAGTCACCAGAATTGCGTCAAAAATTAGAAGCGGCAGTTCGTTGTCAACAGCAATCTGTGGCTATTGCCAACCGGGTGCAGACGGCACAGTCTCGCAATGGCCTCGACAAACAACAGAAACCCACTATAAAACTGAAAACTGATTTTAGTAATTTCCAATAAATGTTGCAAATAAAAAAAAGAAAAACTTTGCATGGCAAAGTTTTAATTAATATTTTAATTAGCATTGATTAAAAAATACATATATAATATACTATAACTAACAATAAGTATAGAATAATATTAATACTACATAGATACATACCTATATACATATAATACAAACAATACATAATGTATTTATACATACTTACATATTCGTCATGTTGTTGCTTACAATAAGAACAATGAAATACGGCTTTTAATTATATTATAATTTGCAACAATTTACAAAAGCTAAATACTAAAATATAACTGTATTTAGTTTTTAGCAAAATTTTAAAGAAACATATAATGTATGAAGTGTATCTCGTATCTATTACAACAAATGTTACATGTTAAAAAAAAAATACTTATTAAAAATATAAAAAAAGATTTTGTCATTATTAACCAACTAATAGTCTTTTACTTACATATTTTTAAAATGGTGTTCTAAATTGAAAAAGAAAAAGATCTAGATTTCGAATGCTTCCTTGCTTTCGAGTATCATCCTCGCTCGTTATCGAATGACATCAAATTGATTATAGGAATCCCAAAATTAAAAAAAAAAATCACGTTCGCTCGTATACGAATGTGACACTATTTTCAAATTCAATTTTTATGTGAATGATGAAAAAACGTTACCTCGTAACCGATGAATAAATGAATTCTATGGAAATCTCACAATAAAGGAAAAGCTATAAAAAAACAAGTAAGAGAGCTATATTCGGCTGTACCGAATATTATATACCCTTCACCAAATAATACTTCAAAATAAAAATTTTAAATATTTTTAGGTAAACAAAATTTTTTTTCCAAAATTGTTTTTTAATTTTTTGGAAAAATTTTTTTTTGAATTTTAAAATTTTTTTTTTTGTTTTTTAATTTTAAACATTTTTTTTTTTTGTTTTTTAAATGTTTTTTTATATTTAGCGAAGAAAACTTTTGGTGAAAAAAAAATCGGATTAAAAAATATTTTTTCCGATTTTGACCCATTGTAGGTCCAACTTAATATGGTATTATATACGTCATTGTAAAGATCTATGAGATATCTATCATTAGATATCCATATTGTCTATATTAATGAATTAGTAATCCAGATATAGGTAAAAAAAATAGGTCAAAAATCGAAGTTGTCCGGGTTATTTCCTTATATCTCAGCCATTTGTGACCGATTTTCTCGATTTTAAATAGCAACCGAGCCGGAAAAATTTCGGAGTTATTGGATGTATTTGGGGGCTACGGAAAGTTGATTTCATCATACTGACGAACATGGCTATATTGACTCCGCTGGGAATGGATTCATGGAATAAATGGCCGACATTTTTTTTATTCTTATTTAAGTTTAGTGAATTATGCTCAAATTGAATTAATTAATACGAAGCTCTGATTGTAAATAACTAATTCTAAACGAAATAAAAAACTTTGATATTTTTAAAGATTATTTTTTTTTTGTTTTTTTTAATTGTACGTTTTTGTTTATTCAAAGTTCTAAAAAATTTACAAAGTGATGACTTAATGATTTAATTTACAAAATGATGATTTAAAGTAATTAAAAATTACATTATTGGTATTTGCATTTTATAGCTTTGACATTATTTATAATTTAATAATTCATCTAACGAATTCTAGTTTAATTTATTTACGTTTCAAATTCAGTTTTTATATTTTCTATAATTTCAATACATTTTTTTTTATTTGTATTTTTTTCATTAACTTTATTGCTATAAGATCGTTTACGTTTGACCACTTTTGGTTTTGGGGTTTCAGCCATTTTAATACCCACCATGTCAGGGTTTAAACGACTTAGCAGCGCTGTTGAGTAGAAAACTGAACGTAAACGTTCTCGAAAATTTGTTATTGAATCGTTTGTGTTGTCCACAAAATGCTCAGATGGTTGGGTAGTCGAATTAGTTGCTGTGTGTATACATAGTGCCCGAAATCCCATGGCTGTAGACCAATTTGGAGGCAAACGTTGAAGTTTTTCATAAATTGATAGTTGTGGTGGATTATTTCTTATATTTAGTTTAACATTCTCTGGTATACTGGTATCAAATTTATAATTATCTATTGATAATGGTATTTGGGGATTCAAAGCTGACATTGCAATAGTAAAATCCTCGTTGTTTATTAATATGTTATCGCAGGGGTGTTGTTTCATATTAAAATTGTAGGCATATTTAAAAAAATTATAATTTCTTATACCATTCATTCGTAATCGCGGTATGTAGGGCTTTTCAATTATTTTCTTCTGTATTGCTTGGGACTTTCTAATTCGTTTTTCCTCATTTTTTATAATTTGTAGATTTTCTGTAATTGATTGTATGTTTTCAGAAATTTGTTGTAATTTTTCTTCAACTGGTTGAATTTTCTCTTCATTAGGTAGTATTGCCTCAATCGGTTCGATTTCTTCTTTAACAGCGGTCTTAAGCTTTTCTTTTTTTGTTTTTTTAATTGCATTCTGTTTTGGTTTTCTTACTTTTTCATGTTTTTTGTTTTGAAGTTTATCGTTTTTTTGTTTTTGAAATTTTTCCTTTTTCAATTTTACACCGTCTGGATTTGCAGACAGTTCCTCAACTTTTTCTTTCCAATTTTCGATGTTGATAGCGCATCTTGATTTTATCTGTTTTCTAGGAATGTCATCAATGCCTGCATCAGGATTCTTTTCCAAATACTTTTTTATAGTTAAAAATCGTGTGCGACAACTTATGCGTGAATGTTTTCCATTAAACGATTTTTCACATACCAGCCAGGATTTAGTACCATTTACTGTCACAAGATCCATTAACTTAATGTCATCCTCTAAAGACCATGGAAGTCGGTTATGACGTTTAGATAGAACGTTATTATAATGAGTACGTAATTGTATCAGCGATCGATTTGGGAATAGGGTACGCGGTATGCAGTTGAATTTTGTACCATATTCTTTTACAGCTGCTATTAAAAGCAGGTCTTCTTCTGGAGTAAAAGGGACTGTTTAAAAAGAGTAACAAATGGTTAGTGTTTAGCAATTAATTAATATTTAATACAATTAATAACTATATGCATATTTAAACATACCACCAACATGAACGTCCGGATTAAGCGTGTGATTATAGCGAGTATGCAACGTGTTTTTGGCTTTATGTGGAAAGTACGCATTTACATTGCTCCAATTAATAATCCCATTTACATTATTTTTGGCTATTACTTCCAGCAGTCGTTTGTCATCATCTTTAGACCATTTTGTTGTAGATTCGGGCAACATGTGACAGACGTAATTTTTATATTGAACAAAACACTAAATACAAATAAAGAGGAACGTACAATTTTTAAAACATTTTTTTTTTTTCAAATATCAATATACCTGAAAATCTGATCTTTGTCCTACATCATTGGCTATAGCTTGCCAATTTTGAAAACTATATTTTTTGGCGGCTTCCAAAAGCTTATGATTTTCTTTTATCGACCAGACAGTTCGCTTTAAAGACGGATGTAAAAATAAATTCCAAATAGCCTCACATGTTTTGGGCGAATGACGATGCTGCACATTATAACTTGATAAATTAACCCAATCGATGCGAAAATCTTTCGGAACCATGTTTAAAAGTTTTGCCAACTTCTCACTATCTACTTCTTTATTTTCCTCACCACGGCGCTTAGGTGATTTTGACAAGTAATCGATTATCTAAAAATAAAAAAAAACATTTTATTTGGCCATCGATTTAAAGTACAATTTCAATGCTTTCTTACCTGTTCCTTAATACCCAATATAACACCTTGCTTATCAGCAGTAGACCAAACATGTCTCGATTTTAAGTTCAAATCCATTGGAAACATTTCGTTTTCCAATTTTCTTGTTTCATAATCTCGATTATTTGGACAATTACGACAATTTATATCTTTGAAAAACATATTTCCCTTTAAGTAGAACGTTCCACCTCTCAAATATGCTCCTTTTATTCCAATTCCCTTTTTTCGTCGTCTAACAATGCCTTCCTTCAGTAATATATCATTAATTTTATAGGTGTCTTTGACATTTGACAATAGCTTCTCTAGCTTTCCTCGCATGATTAGTAGTTCTCCTTGCATTTGTCGATTCAGGATTAATGCTTTTTCCAATTTTGTTTTCATTTCTTCATTAGTATTTGTCGCCATTATTAGAAATAAAAACTTCTTTGAAAAAATATATCCATCGAGTTTTAAAGGAATAAATACAAAAAAAATAAGAGAATACAAACAAACAAAAAACTGTCAAATGCTGCAATAAAATAAGATACCAGACTTTTGAGTGTTTACAAATGATTGGGCATAATTCGATAACAAAGTATCGGCACAATCAGAGCGTATCCGTCAACAATATTTTAAATTTCTAACAATAAATAAATGTATTCGTAACCTTTGATTATTGTAAACAAAAATCAAATCAAAAATATGATTACTGAATGACATGTAATTAATCTTGTAAAAAATATACATTACAAGGGAATACATGCCCTTGTAATTCATAGAGTTGGCTACCGCTATACCTAAAATACTCTTTCGGCTCGACTACCGTTACCGCTAAGCTATAGTTAATGAAAAAACTGCAATTACAGTTATCTCTAAAATACCGTTACCAAATTATATACCGTTGTCTCCATGCAGTCGAAAACGAGTTATATATTATGTCTCGTTCGGGATAACAAGTTACTGCCAATATTTTGGCAACAAGTAATGACAAAATCTGTCTTTTAAAGAAAAAAATAAAAATTATTCCGATTTCTAAATTTTTCACTTCAAAGGCGTAGGAATGTGCGGTTCGCGACCGTGGAAATGCCGATAAATTATATTATATACAACTTCTCCTTATTATTTCTTTTATAAATTGAGAATCAAGTCCCAAGAGTCAAATATGATTCACAAATTTTTTATAAAAATTCATAGATTCTTTGTTTACAACATGTAAATAATTGAGATATATCCGACGTACAACGCTTTCAATGTACATTTTGTTACGTTTTAATTTTTTGTAAGTGTGGCAACTCTTGGTAATTTATCTAAAATTTTTCTCCGTTTTTTTCCACAAATTAACAAATTTTGCATTAGCAATAGAAACACAAAAAAAGTCATACTCATAGTTTTACACATTTTTAATTTAATTGTTGCAAACAAAATAAAAAGTAAAAGTTGTTTGTATGTGAGGGCAAACTGTGACTGTTCAGGAACAGTATGTACAATGCCAATTATATGGATGGCGTACCAGTTAAGATAGCCGAAAAATATAAACCTCCTCCTCCTATCTATAAACTGCCACAATCATTGGCAAACAAATTGAATTTGGAAGAAAACTATTATCGGAATTGCCCAGTGTTTTCATACGATTTGCAACTCGAGCAGAAGGCCTTGTCAAAAATTGAACAATGGAAACGTATACGTCAGCGTAATAAGGAACTGAGAAGGGAGCGAATCTCGAGAAGGGAACAGCAACGTAAACGGGAGGATGAAGATAGACAAAAGAATCTACTTTATAGCGTATCATATCCTAGTACAGATGACCTATCCTCGGGGGAGGAAGAAGAAAAAGTAGAAATGGATATGAAATGCAGAAAGAATGGTACAGGCATTTTAGAATCCAAACAAACGGCACCGCAGATTTGTGTGACGGAAACGGTGAATAGCTTCCATAATATATTGCAACCGACAGTATTGTCTTATAATAGCAGCTCTAGTAATTCTAATAGCACTCTGGCGAATTCATTCAATTACAAAGATTTTGAGGATGATACATCCTCTCCCTTTGATAATATTGAATTGAAAACCATTAATGACTTGGACGTATTGGCCCAAGTTTTACACAATACCCAAATAAAATCTCCAGCCGATGAACTAATCAATGAAAGTCCTAATAATGTATACCCTGAGCAGAAACAGATCACGCAAATTCATACGGATTCGTTAAAAACAGCGGAAAACATTCCAAAACCTAATAATAATTTACCCAGATTCAACTATGATCTTAACTCTACTCAGGGAGCGTTAACTGAGCTCAGGGACCATCACACAATATCTATGTCTGCAATACAATATAATGCCAACTTGCCTGCTCCCACTACGTCGCCTCAACACCAATATAATGGACTAACCAATTCGAATAATTATTATAATTACCAATCAAATCATGGCAACCAAAATACCAATAAAGTAGATTCAGAAAATCCTATGCCATATAACAGATTACAGGCGTTAATGGAGGACCAAGTGACCAAATCGAAAAGTGTGCCGGATATTTTAAAAGAACTGCGTGATGAAGTTCGAAACTCAGAAATTAGAAGATACAAAAATTGTAGTTACAATACGGAAGAATCTACTGAAAACATTGGTATGTATACATCGTTTTGAAGTATGGAGATTATAATAATAAATATTTGTACATATATGTTTATCAAAAGAAGCAACAACAAAAATTAATGATACTGATACTGAGAAGGAAGATATATTAAGTAAATTGGATAGTAAAGCCAAGCAACTAGTTGATCAAATAAGTGCAATGGGATTTCCTTATAAACGTGTAGCAAGAATTGTTCAACTTGTGGGAACTGATGATAAAAAGGTAAAATTGTAATACATTTTTGTTCTTAATTTAAAAAAAAAAAAACGTTTTAACATGTACCTTCTACGCAGGTTATTGAGCATCTAATACCCCTAAGTGAACTTGTGGACTTGGGATTTGAAGAAAGTAAAATATCTGATGCGTTAATACGTAATGAAAATAATAAAAATAAAGCTTTGGACGATTTAATTTCATAGTTATATGTGAAGAAGATGATGTTGATCAATCATTCTTATTCAGACGCGTTTTCAAAACATTGAAACTTGTTAGAACTCACTACTAAATACAATGTTATTTTTTTTAAAAAAAAAGCTTATTAGAATCATACTTTGAAAGATATTTTTGTTAATTTGAAATGATTTGCATGCAGTCCACTACAAATTTTCATTGCAGTATGTAATTTAATGAACTGCATCTTTTTAACAAAATATAATAAATAATACAAATATATAAATATCGTATTTCTTTACAAGATTGTTTAATTTTTGTTTTTTTTTTTTAATAATTTTTAATTAAAAATAGTATTGATACATCTTAAGTACTCGCCTCAGCATGAAAATTGAAGTTAAATTAAGAATAACATACATTATACATATTGAATTAATAGAACTGGTTTTTAAAAGTCCCAAGATTCGAGATTTTAAAATGATTGTACATTGATGTATTTTTCGAGATCAGGATTTCCATATTTATTTTAAGTTACTTTGAGAAAATGTTAATGTAACTGTTTTTTTTTTAGAAAATGAAGCAAAAATTGCAATTTTCTTGAAAACGTTAAGAGGTAAACAATTTATGGTTCAAATTGGACATTTTCTTTTGAAAATAATATTCGACCATATAGTGAATTAGTATTACATATAGATCCAATTAGAAAAAAACAAATACTAGTGCTAATACCTTTCATTAAAGCATACATACTTTAAAATAAATACTAAAAACAATTTTTAATTTTTTTTGGTAAAATTCTGATCATTTTTGTAATAGTCTACAGGTTTTACAGAGTACCTGCTTGGTTTACAAGGATCGGACAAATGCAGGCGCTTAAATGCCGTACCTTCTACAACAATAAAGGGCAACAGAACATCCACCATGAGATCTAATATCGTCTTATCTATTCTTCTATTCAGGGCTATATCGCCCGGCTTAGTGTCAAATTTTTTGTAATGCTCAATTTTTATGTTGGCAATGTCCAACACCATAGATAGGTTCATCTTGATCGTGTACAACCAAAGGATCATCTACGACGATTTCATTATTTAAACTTTTGTGCTCCGTATCTTCTGACTGAATGTTTTTCGTTTTCGTCCTTGCGCTCTCTAAGTCTTTTTCGTTTGGCTCTTCTTTTCAAATTAACATTTTCGGATTTATGTTGCACATACTCCTTTTCCATTGAAAGACTGCATACTCATGGAGATAAACTTTTTCCAAGTGTTTCTTAATGTTACTGTCTGATTTTTGGGTAAAGGACTCCCCAGTGGAGTGGTACCAGTGTTGCCACTCCAAGTGGCAACACCGGTACCATTGCCAATAAATAAAATTTGTCTATTCCCATCTCTGATTTGCTTTGCAAAAAGGCAAAAACAAAATAAGAAAAGGAAAACAATAATGACGTCGACGATAAACAATGCCAAAATTATACAACTCTGTTGTAAAAAGAAAGTACTGAATTTAGTATTCAGTGTTGGTAACTTTAAATTCGTCAAAACTCATTAAATATGTTCTAAAATTCATTTTTTTAATTAAAATTTTAACGATAAATCACAACTGTTTTATATAGATATGTTATTAAATTTGCGATTTTAAAAATGAAATTAGTATTTCTAAAATGATTCCATTCCTTTTTACATAGCAAAAAGACCATTAATTGGTAAAAAAGATCTCCGCTAAACTGGTTTTAATATCGCTGATTTGGATGATAAAATCGCCAAATTACCATCATTGTAGTAGACAGTAGACAACTTTTGCATGCAAATAAAAAATAAAATACTGTGAAAATTGTTGCAAATAGCGTGAAAATACATTTGATTTTCATTAGATTTTTTATTTTTTTCCCAAAATTATTTACTCAATATATTGTATATCAAGTGTGAAAGAAACGTTTAAAGAAATCAACGTGAAAACAAAGAAAGTAAAGTAGTGGGTCTGCAATATGAAAGCTGGAAATCAAAGAAGGAATCTCACTAGGAAGAAGTATTATTAGGAAGTAGAAGTAGAGAATCAGCTAGGGCACTCCTCTGCATAGCCGTTAGTCAGTTTCATCATAAAAACAATTGGATTTTTGTAGATGTAATAAAATTAAAAAAAGTGAAAAAATAAGAACATTTGAGTGCTAAACAGCGAGTAAAAATTCTTCTGGTGGGGCGTGTTTTGTAACACTGGTGTTTTTTCATGATCCTGCTAAGAAGAGGAAAACCATTTGTGCTAAAGAAAAAACGAGTTTTTGTGAAATAATGGACACTACAATGACGCAGCAACGAAACCGTTTACAGTCGGGTGCCACAACGACAACAAGCTCAAGCAGTTCAACGCCTACCATGAATGTTGGACTAAATGTAAGCACTAACAATGCCATTGGAAGTAATATTGTTCAAGGTCCTGGTACACTATCGATGAATACTGAACCAACACCGCCAATAGAAGTACGAAGTACCTCTTCTTTCGCCAACCTATTGGACGGGTTTACTTCCCGTGTCTCAGGAGACCGTAGTCATAGTGCGGCCAGCACACCTAGTTCTAGTAACTCTAGCTTGGGCGCAATAGGTGTTGCTGGATCGGCGCCTGGAATCGTACCAGGTGGAGTGGCTAGTGTTGGTTCAATCTCAAGTTTGACCAGTATTGGTAATACTGCCAATGCCTTCTACTCTTCCATTGGCTTGGCATTCAACTCCTTGACATCACCTATAACTGCAGCGGCAGCCGCAGCATCTGCCACTACCGCGGAAGCAGCAGCGGTTGTAGTAGCAGCGGCTTCAGCGATTTCCAATCATCTAAGTTCGCCGACCAGTACGACGCCTCCACGAGAACTCGATGATGATGACGAGGACTGTGAAGAGGACGATGAAGAAGATGATGGAGATGATCGCAAAGAGGTGTCACCCTCAAACAAGAAATCATGGACTGAGATAAAGGCCACTGTAAATGAAATACGCAAGCAATTATCCAATCTATCTAGTATGGTACCAACAAATATACAATTTCGAACTCTGTCCGATGGTCGAGTTCGATGCTATTTCCTTAGCACTCCTCCCAATGCCTGGGAAACAACATTACTCTATACCGATATAAATCTTTCTATGGCATCACCTACCGTCGACGAACTGGCATCGCCTGATAGCCCAAATGATAGCGGTAGCATACGAATGGGTTCTCCCCCCTCATCGAAAGCCTCTTCGCCAACAATGCAATCTAGCGGCTTTACATCTAGTAGTGGATTTATGGGCAATCTTAATAATAGTGGCATTAAAAGGTTAGTTGCGCCACTATTTTTGATTTAATCATCATTGAAATTTGTATTTTTGCTTCATTCTATCGTGCAGACTTCAGTGGAACATAGTGTTACAACAGCCAATGTCAAGTGTAGCAGCATCAATTGGTGGCAGCAATGTTAGTGTGTGGTCAAGGGAATTTCAATTGCTGCAAGAACGAAAACGTCTCTCAACTTGGGGAATTACTTCCTATGAATTGCACAAACCAAGTGGCAAAATAGTGTTTCCATGTTTTAACGATTTGTATCAGTGTCTTGATACTGGATATAATGTAAGTCTGTTTCAAATATAATGAATAGTGGCCCCAGTTTTCAGAACTTTATGACAATGACAAAATTATAAGAAAAATATTTTTAATAACATTTTCAAAAAACCGCATTTTTACTAAAAAAAGATTTCCAAGTCCTTCATGATAAATGGAAAAGTTAAAATCTTTATTACGAAAAATTCAAAATAAGCTAGTTTAAGTTTTAAAATTGCTAATTTTGAGACTTGGTAACATTTTAAAGTAAAAATATACATTAATGCTTTATTGGTTTAGCTACGGTTTTTTTAATATATTCTGAAATCGAAGTGAAAGTGACTATAGGCTCTATTTTTACTATATATGTATGTGTCATACAAAAATAAACATCGTGTTAAATTCTTTTTTATTTTTAAATTCTCTTCTTTTACATAAGGTTTTATTGTTTACACACTTTTTTCGTGAAATTGGCGTTTTTGTAAAGTAAGATTTTATTGGTTGAAATATTTTTTTTTATAAAAGATTTTTAGTTAGGAAATGTAACGATCGTTTAATAACAAAACACTTATGAAACATATAAAATAGCCAACAATATAAAACATTAGGTTGATTTCTTTATATTTTGTGGAATCCAGACAACCCTGTAAAACTTTATATTTTTATATACTTTTATTCTGTTAATATTCACATATAATATTTATATAAGTTTTTTACATTTTGCGTTTGACTTCGTTAATGGAACCAAAAAACTAAAAAAAGTAAAACCACCCAAATGTTGGCTTCAAAATTTACCAACAAAATGTTGAAAAAACAATAATGCATATTACTATATTACTGCACCATATCTGTTGAGCAGTACATTAATACAACTCTAAGTCCAAAAGTTGAAATTTTTGGTAAAAAAAGAAAAACTATTCTCGTCCGTTCCAATATTTTTTTATATTTTTAAACTACTAGCAATCATACACAATTAAGAAATAATGAGCAATGAAAGTCGTTTTCATTGATTTTAAAAGAAAAGTGTTTTTGACCATATAAATATATTTAATATATTAATATTAAATAGTGTATTTTTTTTGTTATTATTATTTCTCATATTATTTCCGAATTGTGATAATAAGTGAAATGAAATGTATCGATCGTTTAATCAACAAAACACTTATTAAACGTATACAATAGCCACCAATTTCAAACATTTTGTTGATTTTATTATAATCCAATAAAGTTCTTAAGCTTTTTCATACTTTTAAAACTATTACCGCCTGCAAAATATTTAATGCAAAATCATAGCAAAGTAAAAATTTGAAATAATACTCCGTTATATTCCTAAAATATATTGTTAATGCGACATTTGTTTCGTTTTCCACAGACTAGTCCACTCTTCCCTATACAATTGCGCACATGTCCTCAATGGGCCGCATTGGATCCACAAATATGTCCACAAAATTCCGATTTAATTGCCTACATAAGTGGATGTGACATTTGGGTTACCCATACACTCAGCGGTCATGAGGAACGTCTAACATTTGCCCATGACGGACGACGTTCTTTTGCCGATGATCCTCTGAGTGCCGGTCTACCATCGTATGTAATGCAAGAAGAGTTTAGTCGATATCAAGGATATTGGTGGCAACCCCATTCGGATGGTAATAACTTTATCCTATATGCTTACAAATAATACAAATACTCTTTATATTTAAATATATAATTGCAGATGGTATATATCGTATTGTTTACGAAGAGGTGGATGAATCTGATGTGTGTTTATATACCTTTCCATCTGCTCATTCTATGCCTGGCGAAATGGAAGAATATCGATTTCCACGCACTGGCACAGCAAATGCCAAGTCTAAGTTAAAACTGGTGCAGTTTGAGTTGAATGAATCGTTGCAAATAAGCGATGTATGTGTTAAAGATTTGACGTATTCGCTGTCGGTGGTATTGCCCTGGCTGGAATATATAGTACGTGTTGGATGGACCCCAGATTCTAAATAGTAAGTCATAAGGAACAGGAAACTTCAATTAGAATTATTGTGTGTACACTGGATTAATTTTTCAGTGTGTGGATGGAGGGTATGGATCGTAAACAGCAACGTTTGGACTTATTACTTATACCTCTAGATAACTTCTGTGAAACCTACAGCAGTTCAACACCATCTCCCTCAGGTTCTACTGATCATAGTTGGAAAAGTCCTTACTGTAGAACTGTATCGCCACTACAGGTACGATTTTCTGACATACCACTATATATGAAACTTATTTTAAATAGTCGCCTTTAATTGAAAAAAGGTTTTAAATACTCAAGTTTCCGATACTTGGCTGAATGTTCATGACCTATTGCACTTTTTGGAAATAACTGATACAACAGTGACATTCCTATGGGCATCTGAAGATACTGGGTTCAGACACATTTATTTAGTAACATCCAGTCTTTCGGCAAAAACCATGAATGGTTGTAATGAAGCATCGACAGTGCCCCCCAGTAGCAATGCTTTCGATAGCAGTCAACGTTTAAAATTTCATGGCACAACTAATGCGGCCGACAGCCATGGAGATATTATAGATGCAGCTACCTTACATCCAAGAATAATTAATAAGGTAAGATTAACGAAATTAAGTAACTTAATTTTAATAACTTATAAATAAAAATCTATATACATATTATTTGAAAGGTTGCTCTTACATCAGGCGATTGGGAGGTATTAGGTAGAAACTTATGGGTGGACAAGGAAAACCAACTAGTCTACTTTTTAGGTCTTAGAGAAACGCCACTCGAAAAGCACTTGTATGTTGTCAGCTTGCAAAGACCCGAACACATCAGACAATTAACCGAGCCAGGATATTCATATCTAGTAGAATTTGATGAGGTAAGAATAATAACATAGTTTTGCAAGCTTTTCAACTTTGCTATTTAAATTCGGCATAATCGGACCACAAATGGCAAATGGAGATATAAGCAAAAAACTGCGACTACCTTGATTTTTGACCTACAGTGGTGGTCAAAACATATGCAACTAGCATCAGAATTTTACAAAAGTTGTTTAAACTAGTTTTAAAGGTAAACAAAAATATTCATTTTCTTATAATATTTTTTTATTAATGCTTTAAAAATGAGAATATGAAATTTAATTCAGAATTTTTTGCATTGAAAAGAAAAAAAATTAAAAAATCTACGTATGGGTTGATATTTCAATGTCCAAAACATATGCAACTAATTGCTTCTAAAACATTTATGTCTATAAAACTTAATATTTGGTGGCTAATCCTATATTTTCAATGACGGCCTTACATCGACAAGGCAGTGAAGCTATAATATTGGCAATAAAATTTGCAGGAATAGCGTTCCAAGCATCTACCAATCCTTGAAACGTAATATCTGAATTAGTGCAATTTTCGGGGTCGATTCTTTGATTAACGATTTCCCAAAAGTTCTCAATGGGATTTAAATCCGGTAATTGTGGTGGCCATTCCATTACTGAAACTCTTTCTTGTGCTAACCTCGATTTAACAACATGTGAAGAGTGCTTGGGGTCGTTATCGTACTGAATAACTCATGGAAGAGGCATATTATCCTCAGAATTTGGAAGCATTACTCTTTCCAAGATGTCTCTATAGATAAATCTATCCAATATTTCATTAATTTTGAGCGATGGGCCAACACCAGCAGCTTAAAAACAGCCCCCATACCATTACGTTGCATCCTCCATGTTTCACTGTCTTTTTGCAGTATCGTGCTTGAAGCCGCGTGTTAACTTGTCGTCTTACGTAACACATGAAATCACTTCCGATGATATTAAATTCGGATTCGTCGCTAAATAGGACTGTCGTCCATTTGTTTTCTGACCAATTTAAATGCTCCATAGCAAACTTCAAACGTTTCTTTTGATTACGTTTTGATATAAGCGGTTTTTTGCGCGTAGGGAAAACGTCGGTGAAGCATGCAGGATGCAACGTAATGGTATGGGAGTTGTTTTTCAGCTGCTGGAGTTGGGCCATCGCTCAGAATTAATGAAATAATGGATGGATTTATCTATAGAGACATCTTGGAAAGAGTAATGCTTCCAAATTCTGAGGATAATATGCCTCTTCCATGAGTTATTCAGTACGATAACGACCCCAAGCACTCTTCACATGTTATTAAATCGAGGTTAGCACAAGAAAGAGTTTCAGTAATGGAATGGCCACCACAATTACCGGATTTAAATCCCATTGAGAACTTTTGGGAAATCGTTAATCAAAGAATTGACCCCGAAAATTGCACTAATTCAGATATTATGTTTCAAGGATTGGTAGATGCTTGGAACGCTATTCCTGAAAATTTTATTGCCAATATGATAGCTTCACTGCCTTGTCGATGTAAGGCCGTCATTGAAAATATAGAACTAGCCACCAAATATTAAGTTTTATAGACATAAATGTTTTAGAAGCAATTAGTTGCATATGTTTTGGCCATTGAAATATCAACCCATACGTAGATTTTTTAATTTTTTTTCTTTTCAATGCAAACAATTCTGAATTAAATTTCATATTCTCATTTTGAAAGCATTAATAAACAAATATTATAAGAAAATGAATATTTTTGTTTACCTTTAAAACTAGTTTAAACAACTTTTGTAAAATTCTGATGCTAGTTGCATATGTTTTGACCACCACTGTATATCTGGATTATTATGTCATTTGCATAGAAAAAGGAAATCTAATGATAGACGAACAATTGGTCAAAATCGCGAAAATCAGAATAGTTTTTCATCAAAATTTTGTTTTCGCCAACAAACATTTTTCGTACAAATTTTTTTATTAAAACATTTTTTCAACCAAACAAAAATTTTTCATAAAAAATATTTATTTTTCAAGAAAAATTGTTTTAAATTTTATCTTAAAGTATACTTTGGTAAGGGTATAAGATTCGGCATAGCCGAAGTTTCTTTAAACTGAACCAGATTTATAATAGTAACAATTTAGAATATATTTTCGAAAAATCGGTGCAACAGTAAAGAAACCCGTTTTGTGATGAAACAAATGACCAGATAATTGTTGCATATAATTCCAACAAATGTTAATCTAAAAGATAAGGTGTCACTGACTTTCGGTGGACTACAAAGAAATATAAAAATACAAATTGATGTAGAACATACATATATACATATGTATGTGCTATATTTGGCTACGCTGAATCATACATACCATACGAAAACAAAATTTTTGGTAAAAACAATTAAGAGTGGTATAAACATATATACCCATCAAAAAAGTATACTTAGATAAATATAAAAAAAATTTTAGTTGAAAAAAAAATTTGGTGAAAAAACTGCGCAAAAATCGAGGCTTTGTTAGACAGACATAGCTATGTCGACTCCTCTATCTAAAACGATCCAGAAGGTCACAAATGAAAAATGTGGAAATTACAAACGGAATGACAAACTTATATATACCCTTTCCACTCATGGTGAAGGTTATAAGAAAATGTTGGTGAAAAATAAGGGAATAAATATCTCAGCCATTTTAAGTAGCAACCGAACCAGGACTATATCCGATATATTGATGTATCAATCATGTTTGTAAGTTATTGGGGGGTTGCGGACAATCTTATATGTATCCTCACCAATTATGCTGAAGGACGGTTATATACATATAGCAATGTTAATGGTGCCTAATAGATTTCAACTTAATCTACTTTTTTTTTGATTTCTTGTAGTCTTGTCAATTAATGCTGCAAGTTTATTGCAATATCCAGCGGTTGCCGTCTTGTAAAGTTATGCGAGTGGCACAAACATGTCAAAATGGTGGCGTAAATGGCATTCAGTTGTCTCTAATGGGTTACTTACACGAAGGTGGCAAACCAGAGCCACATTATTGTCCTCAAATATATTCACCTCAACTGCCTTCGGGTGAGATTGTATATGCGATGGTGTTTAAACCGCATAACTTTCAACTGGGTGTTAAATATCCTACTGTTTTGAATGTTTACGGTGGGCCGGAAGTGCAAACTGTTAATAATACTTTTAAGGTTTGTTACGATAAATTATTAACAAACATTTTCATATCTAATTAATGGTTTGTTAATTTTTTGTTTAGGGTAAACATCAGCTGCGCATGCATATGTTGGCAGCTCAAGGTTACTGTGTCATCTGTATAGATTCAAGGGGTTCAAGGCATCGTGGCATTAAATTCGAAGGCCACATAAGATGTCGCATGGGTCAAGTTGAGTTGAACGATCAAGTAGACGCCTTACGAATTTTGGCTGATCAATTGGGTTACATAGATATGAATCGTGTAGGCATACATGGTTGGTCTTATGGCAAGTAGATTGAATACAACATCTTTATCACACCACACGTCTTATTTAATAATTTGTATGTGTTTTTATAGGAGGTTATTTAAGTCTTATGGGTTTGGTGCATTATCCCAACATATTTAAGGTGGCCATAGCTGGTGCGCCAGTCACAAATTGGGAATATTATGATACGGGCTATACGGAACGTTATATGGACTTGCCACAAAACAATAAACATGGTTACACTGCTGGTTCGGTACTCAATTACATACATGCATTTCCCGACGAGTAAGTAATCTACAAAAATTCCATATTCATTTGAATATAGAAAATTTTGTTCTTTTTATTCACAGGGATAATCGTTTATTGCTCATTCATGGTCTCATCGATGAAAACGTACATTTCTTTCATACATCCCAATTGATAAATGCCTTGAATAAAGCAAATAAGCCGTATACTCTACATATATTTCCCGACGAACGACACTCGCTGAGAAATCTGGAATCTAATAAAAACTACGAGACAAAGTTATTATCGTTTTTGCAAAACTTGTAAATTATTATTCTCTGCTCTCGTCTCGTGTGTCGTTTGTGCAGAAATGAAGGAGAATGCTGAATCAAAGGCAGAATCCTGGTTGCAACACAGAATTATACATATATTATGTTTTGAGACTTTGACTTCGTTAATTGTACAATCGGATACATTTGTTGTGTTTGTTTTTAATTGCTGCTCCTTTCTCCCCTCCTAGTACTACTCTACAGCAACTATTATCTATCTATCTTTCTACTACTCACACTATTTTATTTTACAAGAAATTCTCAAAAAGGCTTCTACTAGTTCTCTGTGGCTGTCATCATCTTAAACGTCTGCTTAAGCGAATAACAAAGACATGTGATGCGAAAACGGCTAATGGCAGAGTTATTGATCGATTGGTTGGTTGATTGATTGCTTTTCCACAAAAATAACAAGGACGTGTAACAATTGGATAATTGATTGATTGATTGCTTCTAACAAATCCTGCCGGCGTAATTATGGTAAAACGTTTAAGAAATATTTATAGAATTGATGAAGAAGACGGACAACCTGTTATTTTATTGTGTGCTCGTTTAAAATTTAATTTCAATATATTTTTGTAATTTAAATAAACATAAATTATCAATGTTTTTATATAAATGAAATTTAAAAAAGTGTTAAATTATTTCTAGAATTTCAAGTTTTAAAAAATTAAAAGCGTTTTTTGTGAAATCATCATTTATTTTCTTTCTAAATTTGTTTTGTTTTTGTAAACGCAAGCACCACTGAGGGAGAGTTGCTTGCTTGTCAAATTAAATTGTATTATTGGTGTAAAGTACTAGGCACTCATATTAGGAAACAGGGCCACATCTGTAATTGAAATTTCAAAGAAATCGTTGCTTGGATTAGATAGTACAGGTGGGAATAATAATTATCTAACTTTTAATTTGTAGTATCCATTAAATAATGTGAATAAAACATGCAAAAATTTACCGATGTCACAAATTAAATCCAATTTAAAATGTATTTCTTACAATGCAAAACAACCCTTTATATATTAGATTTATTAATACAAAATTAATATTTTTTGTAGAAAAAATTCAAAATATTAAAAATAAACTATATGTAGAATTTTGTAGTGGCCTTAAAACTATATTGTAGAAGAAAGAACTTAATATTCAAGGAACTTAATATTCAAGTAACTTAAAATAAATATGGTAATCCTGATCTCGAAAAATACATCCCGGATTGTACATTTTAAAATCTCGAATCTTGGGACTTTTAAAAACCAGTTATATTAATTCAATATGTATAATGTATGTTTTTCTTAATTTAAATTAAATTTTCATGCTGAGGCGAGTACTTAAGATGTATCAATACTATTTTTAAATAAAAATTATTAAAAAAAAAAAAAAAAATTAAACAATCTTGTAAAGAAATACGATATTTATATATTTATATTATTTATTATATTTTGTTAAAAAGATGCAGTTCATTAAATTACATACTGCAATGAAAATTTGTAGTGGACTGCATGCAAATCATTTCAAATTAACAAAAATATCTTTCAAAATATGATTCTAATAAGCTTTTTTTTAAAAAAAAAATAAATAAAGTAGTGAGTTAAACATGTTTCAATGTTGTGAAAACGCGTCTGAATAAGAATGATTGATCAACATTCAAATATTTATTATTATAATCTCCATACTTCAAAACGATGTATACATACCAATGTTTTCAGTAGATTCTTCCGTATTGTAACTACAATTTTTGTATCTTCTAATTTCTGAGTTTCGAACTTCATCACGCAGTTCTTTTAAAATATCCGCACACTTCTCGATTTCTTCACTTGGTACTGAATCTACTTTATTGGTAGTTTGGTTGCCATGATTTGATTGGTAATTATAATAATTATTCGAATTGGTTAGTCCATTATATTGGTGTTTGCGGCGACGTAGTGGGAGCAGGCAAGTTGGCATTATATTGTATTGCAGACATAGATATTGTGTGATGGTCCCTGAGCTCAGTTAACGCTCCCTGAGTAGAGTTAAGACCATAGTTGAATCTGGGTAAATTATTATTAGGTTTTGAAATGTTTTCCGCTGTTTTTAACGAATCCGTATGAATTTGCGTGTTCTGTTTCTGCTCAGGGTAGACATTATTAGGACTTTCAGTTGTATTATTACTTGATATTATTGCGGCATTATTGATTAGTTCATCGGCTGGAGATTTGATTTGGGTATTGCCGTGGGCAGAGCATAAAATAATCAGTTTGAAAGTCGGCTGTCAAGCGCCTAATGTAAAATTGCTATAAATGCTTGTCCTGAAGATCTAGGAGGCGCACTGGATATCATGCGCATAAGAAACGCATGTGTTTGTGTGAAGTATTAGATTTGAAGTTATTTTCAGCAGAAAAGCTAATTTATCATTATTGAGTTTATAAAATTTTTAGGTGCTACCAAAATTTTTTTTTAAGTTCTGGCCAAAACGGACAAATAATGATTACTTATTACAATAAATAAAGGAAAATTAGGCACAAGTTTGTGAGATCATGAGCCAGATGAGACGGACTGTTTCTACTAATGTTTTTTTGCAACTGTTAACAATAAATATTACTTATTATACACGTTTAGCTAATTTAAACTTACCCTTGTTGTTAGGATTTTGTTGAAAAAGAAAAAAACTTTTTTGTATATTTTTATGTATTTTTTATTTCTTTAGCATTTATGCATTTTTAAAACGGACAAAAAAAATATATATATAAATACAAATTACAACTATACATACGTTTAGATTTGTTTTGGATGCATGAATTTTATTCATTTGTTTTTTTTTTAATTTAATTTAATTTAAATTAGTTAATAATTATTTTTTTTTTAATTAAGTTTATGTTGAAGTTACTTTAATTCATTAATATGTATATTTATGAATAATAAAACTACATACAAATATATTTGTATATAAACCTTCTTGATCAATATAAATACATATATATATTTTGTATGTATGTATATATAAATATTTTGTAAAATAATCATGTATATAATATATAATAATGTATTTATTTACTTTACAATACGTATAAACGAAAAATTAAACAAAAAAAAAAATTCCTTAAAAATTACAATTTCTTAAAGACGAATGTTGTATGATTCTTGTTTTTGTTTTCAAAATTTTATCTAAATAAAATAAAAATTAGGAAGTAAGGTTTCTTTAAAATGTAGCGGCAGTATCAGTTTATTTATTTATTTGTTTTTTTTTAAAATTATGTATTTCAACACCATTTCTAAAGAAATTTAAAAGAAAATAAAAACACGTATGTACATAATTTGCAATATATTTGCTTAATCTCTATAATATGCTCTTCTTTGTGATGTTTTAGTTTATTATTTTGTTAATTTTCAATTTAGTACCAAATTGAAGATACATATTTAAAACTTCTTAAATACCAAATTGTAAATTTCAATGATTGATGATTTGGATAACAATTTTAACATCATCAGAATTTTAAATTAAATTAATACAAACAAATATGTTGATCTATTAATGACTGAGATTGATTGTTTATTTCTTTTAAATCAGCTTAATAAGTTTATTTATATTTTTTTTTTCAAAAATCTTCCCTGTTCTGTAACACATTTTCAAAAACGTATCGTCGAATAATTTATGTTCTGCAAATCGCACGACTTCGTACATTGAAAGAGATTTGTTTAGTCGATTGTTGAATTTCCCAAGTAGATTCGATTTACAGAACACCAAAATATGTGAATATGAAAAAACAAAATCGTTAGTCGTATACGATTTACAGAACAAAACTGCATTTTCATAAAAAAATATTTTTCGCAAAACATTTTAATTTTACAAATAACAATAGTTTGAAAAATTAAGCAATGCCTGTAGAAAGGAAATATTGGTGCCGTTTTGCTAAGCTTAAAATGCCTTTTCATCGTGCATGTTTAAAAATACTAAAATTCTTTTTTTAATTTTTTTATGAGATTTGCGCCCCCTATTGTGGGTTTTTGGAACTATTTTTAAGGATTCAAAAAACATCAATTGTATTAATTTTTGATGCAGAATCGACTGATGAAATCAGATTTGCTATATATTCAACCCGTTTTTGCTCTACAGAAAAATGTGCTCAAAATCCGCGTCTTTAGGTGCGTTGAACCACCACAAGGAGTAAAAATTTTCCAAAAAAAAAGGACGCCATTATTTTTATTTACGCAAAAACCTTCAGAAAAATTATGATAACCGCAAATCAAATTTTTGAAATTAACTCCAATATTTAGGCAAAGTTTCAAAAGGATTAATTCTTAATCAAATTAAAGCATTCAAAACAAGTAATGCATTATTATTCCTTTAAGAACTCATTCTTTATAAAATTAATTCATTATTATTGAATCGTTCAAGTTATTTTTAATTTTAATCCAATTCAATTACTTGAATGACTCAAGTTTTCTTCAATTCAAATCTATTACAAATAGGCTTCAGTCAATTTGTTTCAATTCATTTTGTAAATGATTAATTTAGATTTGAATTAACAAAAATTGGTTTTGAATGAATTATTTTATGAATTAATTCAACGATGAATGAATTCTATTTCAATAATAGCATTTGAAAGAATTAGATTTGGGGAACGGATTTATAGAATGAAATGGCAGACATTTTTAGTTCCTAATTAAGATTTTAGTGAATTAAGCTCAAATTGAATTTATTATTCGATGCTCTGATTTAAAATTACTTCAAAAACTTATGGCGTAGAAACAGACAATTGTTATATTGTTAACGCAGTTGGTCAGAAATTATTATATTTTATATTCAAAACTAAATGTGGGTGCGTTCGTAAATGCAGTAACAATGCATCACTGCAGCATAACTAAAGTTTAGGGTTCGAAAAAGTATATTTGCCATTATTTCTTTACGTCAAACGTATTTTAATACATCATTTATTTTACTGTTGCAAAAATTTGCAGGTCATTGCATCAGTGATGCACAAATTCACTGTATTTAAGAAAGCATCATATATTTTCACATCAGTTTATTCTATAATGAAAATCGTGGTGTTAGAGACGAAAAAATTTTAAGCAAATTAAATATTTTACAAACATTTTTAGAGATAATGTGATGAAGTAAACGAATTTTTTATAAATCAACTCTATTCACCTTAATTTCAAAATATTTCCATTAAAAATTTTAGAAAATTTTCCCAACTAAGGGCGGATATCAATTTAATTATCAATTGGCTAAAAATGAAGAGTAAGAGTATTCAACAAGTAGTTATTGTTTTGCAATATTTTTGGTTTAAAAATATATTTATAATAACTTAACAAACAACTTTATTATGCAAGTTTAAAAATTATTAAATATATATATATATATGTATGTATTTATGTATATAGTTTATGTATTTATGTGTTTTTTTTCTTCTTAGGTTTTGTATACGTATGTTGTTGATGCAGGTTTTTTGTTACTTTTTTTTATTATTTTTTTAAGTTTTTATAAATAAAAACTTTAATGTATGTATATGTTATTATATTTAAATGTTATTAAGTATTTAAAATAAAAAAAAAATAAAAAAAACTATATATATAATAGTAATAAAATAAAAATAATAAATTTATTTATATTCTTCTTTTTAAGTAACGTACATATTATCCTGAATTTTTATAATAATTTTTATTCAATTTTGTATTATAATCAACAATATATTTGTTAAGTTTTAATTTAAACAATTATTAAAACTCAAAATCGAACATTGTGCTTAATTTTGTTGGTTTTAGGTTTTACAATCAATATACTCGTATGTACCACCTATAAATACGTATTGTTTTAACGTTTTTTTTTACATTTTTGTTAAATGTTTGTGTTACATTACATTACAGAGTTTTTTTGTTGTTGTCAACGTTACATTACGCTGCGTTTCGTTTCGTTACATTAAGTTATGTTATATTATGTTAGATAGTTAGTTATAAAATATTATCTACTAATGTACTACAAATTAGTTTAGGTTCTGCTTTACTTCCTTTTCTTTTAAATTATTTGCCTAAGTCCTTAGTTTTTATTTATTTATGTATGTTACGAGTACGAATACATTTTTATTTAGATTAAATATGTTTTATGTTTTTTGTTAAATAAAAAAAATATATATATATGTATATACTATTATTTTATAGTTTAAATCATAGTGTAACATATAGACGAGACGTATGTAATTGTCAAAAACCTAACTCTTGCAACAACAAAATACATGCTAGTCAATGTATTTTGTTGTTGTATCAGACATATGATTTGTTGTATTTTTGTTTGACAAATGAGAGTGTCTCGTCTCTATGTATAATTCTCTATGGTTTAAATATTTGCTTTCACAACATAAGCTTACATTTATTTTTATACACAATAAAATATCTGTATTTTTGTAAAATACACGCATACCTTAGAAATCAAACTGTTGGAAATGCAAAACTATTTTAACTACATTCAATATTTAAGTACAGAAGCATATTTTTTATACACATAATAAACTAAAAAAAAACATTATTGTATCAGGCAGTTATATTTGTTTCATTTTCAATTTCAATTACACAAAACTTTTACAAAAAATAACAATAAACTATTTATTTATTTAATTTGCTTCTGTACAATAATATAAAAATCAAATAAAATCAACAAAATGCAGCTAAGATTTTTTGCATAACTCACAACAAATATTTTTAGCTATTATTTTTTCTTTTATTTTTTAGCAAAATTAATAAACATCTACTATAACTATCAGAACGGACTGAGCTTTAAAAGTGGAACATAAAAACTAGGGAGGTTTATAAACGAAATGCATAAAATGTTTAGCTAATAAATCTATAATTTTCTTTTTTATAAATAAAGTCATTTGTTTTTTACAATCACTAATTTTTGGAGAACTAGAAAATGGAATAATTACATAATTTCTCATTATTTTATTGCACTTAAATAAATCAAGGGAATGCCCTAGGTAAAGTAAATATTTTGCTAGCAGAAAATAAATTTAAAAAACAATAAATCTGTACATAATTACATATATACACTTATATAAAGTTTAACATATTCTGCAAGTCTCTATCTCTGATGCCACCAAAAAAATAAAAAAATAAGTTTAGCAAGTTTTAAAATACTTTAGTGATGTATTGTAATGTTATTGACTTTAAACTGTATTCAATTTGTATTGAAAATTACACCAAACACAAATAAATAAAACGATTTTTTTTTAATCTCAGAAGGCGCAGAAATTAACGACCTCATGTGTGAAAAAGAAAATTAAATTTAAAAAATCTCTTTTTTTTTCTTGGACCAGCACTCAAGTTTTGCATTGTGTTGGAACTAGGAAAATAGGTTATGGGAGGGAGGAAAGAGAACATTCGATTTGACCTTTCCTACATTGTGACAGAAAAGACTTTTTCTGTGTTCTACTAATATTTAGTTAATTTTGTACGTTTTAAATGATATTTGCCATCAAAGGATCGAAAGAATTAATTAAAAAATCTATTTTAAAAAACAAAATAAAACTTGTTCGCTTAACCATTTCATTTAAGAATATAATTCCTTAGTACTTTAAATATTATGAATTCATTTCTTTGAGAATTATTATTAATCAGACCAACAGTGTGTCGTTTTATTTGTGGTTAGCGTGTTTATGCTGAATTTATATAAGTACATCATACATGGAAGTATTAAAGTATATCTACTAATTAATTGAATTAATTTCATTAGCACTAAATTGAAATTTAATTAATTATAATGCTTTTAATGAAATGTTTTCATGACTAATTATTTCAAAATTTAGATTCATTACCATTAATCAATTATATTTGCCCAATTCACAATCGATGTCGTATCGTTGTAGCTTTGTATGTCGTATTTTTTTTTAATATTTTGTTTTTGTTTCGAAAAATTTTGTTTGAAAAATATTTATGACAAACAACTTAAAACGCTACGACTCCGATTATGAATTGGCCAATTGCATTTGAATGATTTGAATTTTTTTAAACAATTATAATTACGAATTAAATAATTTTTTGAAATTTTATTGCCATTTGTTTACAAAGTTATAATTGAAAAAAGCAAATCATTATTGGCATTGTTTCCAACTAATGCCAATATAATTTCAATGTCAATTAATAATTTCCATGTATGATATAAATACAGTTGAATTGATAAATATTCCAAAATCAAACCCCAAATGAAATCAATTTAAATTTTACTAATTTTTTTTCTTCTAATTTTCTGCCTAACAACTTTTAAATAAACAAAATATTTATTATAACTGCAAAACACAAAAGTGAAAAAGTCTTTGCAACAAAAATACAACGTTGACTAGTGTCAGTAATAATACATTGATAAGCAAGCCAGAGTTTTGGATTCGAGTTTAAATTTCAAATAAAAGTGATACTATTACAAATAGTGGTTAATTTAACAGACTAGTAGTAAATTTCTATTAAGCTTAAACTAATTTCTCAGAATACATTAAAATATAGTACATATAACTTAAATAAAAACCAACATATATCTAAACTATTAAAATTTTCTAATAAATTTTTAAACATTTAATCGTTCTACATTTAAAAAAAAACAAAACAAATTAATAAACAAACTAAAAAATATGAACAAATTGCAAAACAGTTCTGTTAAATTAACCAACAATTAATTAAAATTAACTATAAAAAAAATAACAGAAACAAAAATATTTGTTAAAATTTCGATTTCTTAGATGCATGCATATTTAAAACAATAAAAAATAATACATTTAGATACATGTGTATTAGGGTGGCCTCAACAAAAATATTGTGGATGTTGCCATTTAAAATAAAAGTTAAATTCATTGTAAGATTTCGTTTTTCAAAAAGTTTTGTGCTGAGTTCAGTATTTGGTGAGCAGAAGCAAAGGAGAAAAAGGTAGTTTTTTAAGGTTTTTAGGATTTTTTTCATATATTTCTCGCAAAGGACTCATATATGAAATATTGGTATCATGTGAATGGCCTTTGAAAGGCGCGTATTATAAAAACCTTAAAAAGGACCTTTTCATGATTTGACCCGGCTCACCAAATACGGATGACAGAACAAAATTTTTGAGAAATTGTCGCTTTAAACAAACTAAACTTTTATTTTATTTGAGAAACATAGACACATTATTTCTTCTCCATATAAACAGGGCCACTCTAATGTGTATAATAAATACATATGTATATTATTTTGTTGTTGTTATAATTATATTTAAATATATGTATGTTTGTATATATTATATATATTTATTATTTATATATAGATTTACATAAAAACAAAGGAACTATATATTTCAGTCTTTTTAGTATAAAAAATATCTATTGTTTGCATAGTAAACATATGTATATGTGTGTGTGTGGCTATTTATGTATTTATGTGAGTTTGTAGGTATGTAATGTATGTATGTATATTTATATATTTCTTTAATATTTATAGTATTTTATTATTATTAAATATTTTCTTTATATTAATGGTTATTTATTCATTCATCCATTCAGTGTGTTTTGTTTTCTATTATTTCGGTTTTTTATTTTGTTAATATGTATGAATTTATTATAAAATTTGTAAAAAAAGTATAAGTTTCAATATCTACAGTTTTGTTTTTTAATTGAACGGTTTAATTTATCTATGTATTTCTATTTAAATCCTTGTTGTCTCATTTATAAACATGGCTCAGCAGTTTTGCGAAAGAATAATTAAGAATTAATGTTGTTAATAACAAAAAAAATAAATTATTTACTTCAGAAACCTAATAAAATTAAAATCAAAAACCAAAAATCATATTCTATGTATTACTTTTTATACCATTTATCATTTTTATAAATAGGGAATTCAATTTAACGATGTTCGTCTGTGTTACTTAAACAATGTTTTCTAAAATACCCCGACAACTAACTACGTACCCTATATTTATCAGATATACATACTTTCTACACCATTTCCAATTGTATTTCAGAAAATTTCAATTCAAATTCAGAATTTTCTAATTGACTTTCAGAAATTTTCAATTATATTTCAGAATTTTCTAATTGAATTTCAGAATATTCCAATTATAATTCAGAACTTTCCATTTATATTTCAGAAATTTCTAATTGCATTTCAGAAACTTCAATTTGTATTTCAGAATTTTCCTTTTGTATTTCACTTAAAAAGTTTCCAATTGTATTACAGAATTTTCCTATTATATTTCAGAAATTTGCATTTGTATTTCTGAAAATTCTAGTAGCAATACAAATTTCAATTCCTGAAATACAAATAGAAATTTCTGAAATACAATTGAAAAATTCTGATATACAATTAGAAATTTTTTAAGTAATCTCAAATACAAATTTAAATTTCTGAAATACAATTGGAATAATCTGAAGTACAATTAGAAATTTCTGAAATATAAATGGAAACGTCTGAAATATAATTGGAATATTCTGAAATACAATTGAAAAATTCTGAAATACAAATGGAAATTTCTGAAATATTTTTAGAAATTTCAGAAATTGTATTGGAAACTTCTGAAAAACAATTGGAAATGGTGTAGAATTCTGCTATTGAAAATCAGTAAAAATCGGTCTTTAAATGAAAATTATAAAATGTCCTCTTTTTATTAGAAAATTCCTTATTTTTTGTTTGGCTTTCGAAATTCTCCTCTATTTAAATAAGTCCAAAAAACTGTAAATTTTTTCAATATAGAAATGTATTGAATTTTAAAGGTGTTGAAAACCACCCAAATCATCTGATCCTGACAATTGAATACTCGAATAGTTAACAAGAACTTTCTTATTTAAAAAAAATAATCTTTGATGTTTCTTTTCATGAAATTATTCACTTTGTGTACACATTTCTTAATATACACAAAGCCTCATAAGTGAGTAAACACAAGTGAATTTTGTGATTTTTGTAAAATAATGAAAATCATTATAGTCTGGCTTAATTTTTTTTTTCCGAACCGAATCTATTATTAGCCATATCTCCAACAAACCGGAACTTTAAAATTTTAATCGATTGATTTCAAATTTCAAAGTCCAAATTTTAAATTTTCAACCACTACGTTTACTCACGACCTATTTGGAGTAGTCCATATTTGTACCTGCATTTTATAAACCTTTGGTCGATTCACATGTCATATTGTCATAATGTTTTAATATTACACGACTCCGTGGCTCGTCTTAACCGACTCTTTGGTCTTCGGCGCAGCTCTCTTCTGGTTGGTTACGATAACACAATAAACAAGCATACAGAGTAGTATTATTTTATGACATTTTTTTGCTTGAAAGGCAATAACAACATTTTCAAATCATTGTGAAATATTAGAACATTATGACATGAATCAACCAATTATATAAAAGTTGTTTTAAATAGATTTTAGTATAAATTTTAAATTAAAAAAAGGTGTCGAAATTTAAAAAATGTTTTAATTAAATAAATTTTATTATATTTTACATTTCAAAAATTGTATCGAAATTTTTTAATTACATAAATGTTTTAATACATAAAATATGATTTTTTCAGAACTAAGCAGATTTGATTAGCAGAACTGGCATGATTATTTATCTCTTTCTCAAGAAGCTAAATACAAAATCAACAACACTTTCGAATAGAATGATTGATATTCGGCTGATTTTAATGGTCTATTGTAAATTTTTTTTGTTATTATTTCCACTAGAAAATATATGGCTATCGTTTTAGTTAAATTAAAAGTATTCGATAAAAAGTTTATAAATTCTTCATTGAAACCCCCCAAAACTTATAGAATTGGTTTATTAAAATCTTTGAATGTTGGTAGATAGAATTGTTGTATATTTGTGAAAAATTTTACAACAAATTGAACAACATTTCTAATTGTTAAAAAAAATAACTTGTGAACAACCCAAACTACATACAAATGTACATAAAGTTTTGTAATCTGATATTTCTTTTAAGTTTTATTGTAATGAACTACATATATATGGTATTATTTCAAATTATATGTTTAACTATAGTAAGACTATTCAAAAATTCATATCCCAAATACATTATTTGTTAATTTCAACTGTATATACAATAAATAGCACAATAAAACGTTTTTTTTATTGACTTTACTTTTAGAAATATATGGCTATTGCTTTAGCTTAAAAAGTATTCGAAATTATTTAAAAGTTTATAAATTCTACATTGAAACCTCGAAAAACTTTTGAAATCTTTGAGTGTTGTGTGTCTGAGAAAAATTTTATTATTTAAAAACGTGAATTGAAAAACATTTTTAATTGTTTAAAAAACATCAAAAACTATAATTTTGAAAACCTCCACACAACTTATGAATCTGTATGTAAATTTTCTCAGTTATACAAAATTTCTGTAAGAAATGCTTGAGATATATAATGGATTTTGACAACAAACTAAGATTTTAACAAATTTTAAAATATAAATTTATAAAATTCAAAACTTTATTGAAAAAAATAATAAAAAATATAAAGAATTTATGTATATTGTTTTAGACCCATAGGGCAGAGTAAATGATGAATATAATTGTTTGTATTTGTTAAGGAGGGTGTTTGTTGTGTATGCACTGCAGCATGTATGTAGTTTTTTGTATATAATTTTTAATAGTTGTAATAAAATCAAAACATCATTGTTATTATTTAAGATTGTTGTATAATTAGTATGGTCTACTTAATAAAATAAAAATGGCATTCTAACTAAAATTGCAAAGTAAATACATACATAATGAAACATAATGAATGGTATAAAAATGAGTTTGTATGTTAATTGATTCGTTAGTTTAGTTTTAGTATAATGTGGTGAAAGTTGAAAAGTGTTTTAATTACATTTTTCTTTTTGTTTCGTTGTAATTATCAATGTATCTATCTAAGGATCTTTAGCATAGCTAAAAATCTGTATCTATTTGTTTTATAAATCTGTGTGTAAGTGATATTTTTACTTTTTTTTTGTTTTTTTTTTAATGAATTTAATAATTCTATGGTTGTTTTTTTTTGGCATACCATTATTAATGTAATTTAGTAGTATTATTTATACACATACATATATAGTTCATTTGCTTCCTCAATATTTTGTTTAAATAATTGAATTTGTTTAATTCTCTATGTGACATTCTTTTATTATTTTTTCTTGTTTCCTTAAGTTAAGCGTAATTCTCTATTTACATTTCTATAAACATAAAAAAAACAATGTTGAAAATCATAAATTTTTTCACCGATGGAAAGAAATATCGCAAAAGCAACATATTGTATTGTTGAAATGGTATGATCCATCCCAAAGCGGTCAGCAGTCGGATTTGCCATCTCCAATTTTAATGAAATTTGCCACACTTATTATGTATTGCAAGTGTTTATCAAATCATAGAATTTTTGAATCGAGACCTGTGGTAAATTTCGTTAAAATTGTAAATGCGAATTGTATCCGAAAACTGTCGTTTTCTATCCGCTTAAGGATTGATTCTCCCTAATAAAACTTGTTTAAAAAACGAATCTGAAATTAAGAAAATTAAGATGTTATTGTCACAATTATAATTTTTTTAAAAGTTAAGCAATATTTTTAAAATGAGATTTGTTTACTTTTATTTATTTCAGATTCGTTTTAAAGTAGCAACAAACTTATTTTAAAAGTTCTCTTAGAAGTTTTATATATATAGTAGTGGTATTTATTTATTTTTTTATTTATTTATTTGTTATTAATATTTCTGTCCATTAACAAAAATAATAAAAACAAGAGGACTTTATCAACATCGTTATTTTTGTTTGTTTGTTTGTTAGTAGTTGTACAAGATTAAAACAATAATAATAATGTACTAACTAACTATACTAAATATGTATTACTTAATATTGTATGTACATTCAATAAATATAAGTATGTATGTTTCTAATGCTACTATTATTGTTGTTGTTTCGATTAATATTATTATTATAATTATTAAATATTATTTACAAACGCAGTTGTGTATTAAACCAACTCAGTCAGTAGGTAAATATTTTCTCTTACATATAAATACATAATTGGTTAATGATTTTGTTTAGATTTTCTGTTTTTTTTGTTAAGCTTACGATGTTTCTCGTCCTACAAAACCATTGGGCGGCGGAGGTGGTTGTGTATGATGGTGATGTTGTTGCTGTTGTGCAGTTGGTTGCTTTAACCAGTTCTCTTTTGTTAACAGTGTTGAGGAGGCTATTAACGATGTTGTGGGTTTAGTCGGTTGCTGTTGTGATGTTGTAGTTGCTGTATTACTACTTCGGCTACTACTACTGCTGCTTTGGCTGCGACTTCGATTGGTAGGATGTTTTTTCTTTTGGCTGCGATCATTACTGCTACGCCTACTTAGTGGTATTCGATCTGATTTCATACCCTTGTTGGTGGGTACATCATCGTCTTCTTCGTCTGTTTCATGACTTGAAGAGGTTGAATGTGCGGAAGATGAAGATGAATATTTTTTAAAACGGTCTCGTAAACTTACTCCCCCTGCTACTCCTACTCCTCCGCCACCACCAGCTCCTGCTCGACTAGCAGCTGGTGGTGGTTGTGATTGTGGTAATACTGTCGCTGACATTGTACCAGTTAAGGCTGAAGGCGGTGGTGGTGGACCCATCAATTGATAGTTGGGATTGTTGCTTATACTGATGGCACTAGGTTCTGGAGCTTTTGGTTCATTCATCATAACATATGATGAAATGTTTTCCATTTTCTGTGTGGCGGGAGCCTGCATTAATTGGTAATTCGGGTTGTCGGTTGTTTGCAATAATGAAGAGTTCATTGCTGCTGCTGGATTGTTTGTGGAAGTGGATGCACCGGTTGTATTGAGTGATTCATCTAATACCTGATAGTTGGGATTTGAACTCATAGAAAATGCAGAGGATGAAGACATTTTAGGTTTATTTGTGAGGGTGTCGCCACTTCCACCCTCAAGTCTTTTGTAGTTAGGATTGTCGCTTGTATTACCAGCGTTATTGGGTGTGTAGAAACGGGGATTAGCACAATAGCTACCAGCGCTACCACTTCCTCCACTCTCTATTGTACCCAGATTCTGGCCACTCATACTTTTGCCACGCCCTCCTTTTGTTAAATTGTTACTGCTGCCACCAACACCGCCTCCCACAGCAGCACTATTGGGATTTGAGCTGGTACTTTTATAGCTGGCATTACTACCTGAACGCTTGTGTGTATTAAACAAGATGCTTCGAAATTTAGCCGTCACATTGTTTCCCAACGAATCTGCAACCGCCCTCAGACTTGGATATTTGCCGGTTCCTGTTTTAGAAGAGGCATTTGATGAAGCAGCCGACGCTGTTGATGGATGTAATGATGATGATGCTGGTTGTCCGATTACCTCATCGGGCATAGAGCTGGACAAAGGCATTATTGTTGGTTGCCTTTGACGTGCTTTCGAGCGTCCCAACAAATTTTGACCCGCCGTCGAGTGCACACCAAGATCATCTTCGTCATCATCGCCATGAACATTGGTGGGTACTTTCTCACTATAATTTGGACTAGGATCGTACATTTCATAACCTTGTTCATCCGAGTCTCGCTTGCTTTCCATCAAGTCTTTCAGTTCAAAGTCTGGAGCGACGTATGCATCAACGTCGTCGGAACGTTGTTGACGAGCTTGATGCTGCTGTTGTGCGTAACGCGTGGGTTGATACAGATTGCGATGATGGGGATGTGTGTGGGGATGAGGGTAATAACTGATACCTGGACCGGCCTTTCTCAGTTCAGCCGACGTCGATGGCGCCGAGTTAAGCATTTGATTATGGGAATTGATAATACGCGACATATTGAAATTGTTTCTTACATGCTCGTCCGGCGTACTACTAACCACAATAGGTGAGCCTGTAAGGCTGTAACATAATAATATAGCAAAATAATTCACAATAAATGTATCGATCGACACGCAAAAATATATATGTAGGTATGTATGTATGCTTAAAATTATTCAATTTTAATTATATCTATATATTCAAATATCTTAATGCTTATCATTATAACTAATGTCATACCTGTAAGGTGAATGAGGAGCATCGTCGTCTATTACCATAGATGAATCTCCTCGATGTTCAACTGATGAGTTATTATCCATATTTAATTTATATCCACTATACTCGCCCAATCGAAGGGGAGTTGTTACATCCTCCATATCATTATCATGATCATCGAATACATCTCCCGAACGCTGACTTCGTTCTGCAAAAAAAAATACAATGATACACCATAAAATTGTTTAACATTTTTCATTTTCAAATAATACCTGCTATTTCCTTTACTAGGATTTGTTGACCTTCTTCCGAATGAAAGAATGATACTTCACGGAAATATGGATCTGCCAAATCAAGTAGATAACGGATTATTTCCATAAATGTTGGTCTGGCCGTAGGTCTATGGTGCCAGCACTTTTGCATCAGACTGTACAATTTGTCGGGACAATTTTCGGGACGTTCCATTACACCCCCATCGATTACATATCTTAAAACTTGATCGTTTGATAATCCCTTAAAAAAAGAAAAACATGAAATAAGATCAAAAACAAGTAAGAGAGCTACAATTGGCTGTGCCGTATCTTATATACCCTTCACCATACATCCTCACCACTCTCGGTGATGGGTATAAAAGCAGCTTTGCAGCTAATTCTAATTGTGTGTGTAGTACATACCTGATAAGGTTGTGATGCCAATGTGGCCATTTCCCATAGTACGACACCATAACTGAAGACATCACTGGAAGTTGAGTAAACACCATCTCTTAAACTCTCCGGGGGCATCCAACGCACTGGTAGTAGACCTTTCGTACCCTTGCGATAGTAATCATTCTCATAAATATCTCTAGTCATTCCGAAATCTCCAATTTTTACAGTTAAATCAGCGGCTACCATACAATTTCTAGCAGCCAAATCACGATGCACAAATTTTTTGGCTGCTAAATAAGCCATACCGTCAGCGATTTCAATTGCCATTTGATAAATGCGACTTATTGGCGGCGGTTGGGCGGACACTTCAGATCGTGCCGATATTGGCATATCCATGTCATCTCGTACATCGATACGATGGGCACGAAGATATGACTTTAGATCACCATTCTTCATTAGTTCCATTACCACTAAAGCTGGTTGGCCTCGCGAGCACACACCCAACAAGCGAACAACATGGAAAGTATCAAACTGTTTCATTACACAGGCTTCATTCAGAAAGTTCATGCGTTCTCTATCTGTGGCATTTTCAGTAACCGTCTTAACGGCACATGGTGTATCGTCGTTGCTATTATTGTAGCCTTTCAGAATACCCTCATAAACCATGCCAAAAGAACCACGTCCCAAGGGATTTAACAGTATAACTTTATCACGGGCCACTTCCCACTCATCCGGTATATACTGCAGACTAATATAGTGCGGATTCACAGATGGGAATATTTTCAAGTCCGACGGAGGCGCCAATATTCGTTTGCGACACAGATAATATATGAAAATACCAATTAAAATTACAGCGGAAAGCGTTCCAACTGCTATGCCAACAATAACACTCGTTGGCAGAGTAACGGGCTAAAATTTAATACATTATTTATGGTCGTTATTAATTGTTTTTTAAAAATTAAAACAAATTTAAATTATCCTTACCGGTATATAAACAAATTCAGTATCCGAGTACTGACCCTCGCCTGCTAATGTATTTGTAATTATTCTTATTGAGTAATTACCGGGATTGAGATTAGTTAATACATATCCATTTTGTTCATAACCCATTTCTACATAATCCAACTCAGTTATACATCTCTTCTCCTCAACGGCATCTGGTGATTGTAATAAATATAATATCGTATAGGATACGACGGCACCGTTTGGACGTTCTGGCCTTTTCCATGTCAGACGCACATTGCTTCTAGATGAATTCGTTGATTCTATCATGGCGGATACATTATATGCTTTATCGACATTATCTGCAAATTACAAAATAATAAATATAAATATAGGTATTCTAAAAACGTTTGACAACAATTGTTACTAAAATCATCATACGCACCAAGTTTCAGCGTGCGTATGTGTTTTTTTTGTTCAATACTGCAGTCGGCTAAAGTATCGTTAAGAGAATCCTTCTCCCTGCAAGCTTCCACGCTCAACAAATACCATGAAAAATGTTTCAAATTTGAGAATACATATTCAGTCGTTGAGGCATTCACTGAGTCAACAACAATTTCGTAATATTCCCCTTCAGGATCCATACGAGTTTTGTTAAATAAAAGCGTGCCATCATTATGAGGATCGACGGTTAAAGTAGTGGTGGTTGTAGTGGGTGTTGTAGTATCGTGAATTAAATTTGTCTCAACTGGTACATCGCGTATATGACGTAATAGAAAACTATCAAAAGGATCACCTTCAATAGCACGACGATTCCTATTATTATTCGCATCTAATAATTCATTTGAATTCAAATTTCTGCTGCTGGCTCTGGTTTTATTCACTTTTCTAAGAAATGCATAAAAATACATACATATGTACATATTCTATATACAAGTTATCTAATATTATTTGATTTCAACTCACTTGACATAGACAAAATTTTGTAGAGCATTTTCCAATTCAATGCTGGCATGAATGCTGGCATCAATTTCTTCTTCATCGTAGACTTTAGCATTCTTACAGTTGCAGTTCTTTGGTATTGTTGGCTTTTCAGTAATAGTTGCAACCGGAATTTCTGGCTTACTAATTTCCTTTAAAGCTGTTAAACGTAAAAAATGGTAAAATTTATTTATATTATATATCAGTTATTATTCTAACCTTCACCATGAGTGATGGTTTGTCATTCCGTATGTAATTTCCACATTTTCCATTTGAGACCCCATAAATTATATATACTTTGCGAAGCCCCCAAATAACTTATAAACTGATTGAAACATTAATATATCTGGTATAGTCCTGTTTCGGTTGCTAAATCCACGATTAGCTCGATTTTTGTTTAACTATTTTTTTTCCCATTTTTTATCTTAAAATAAACTTTGATGAATGGTATACATTATGGTGACCCCAAACAAACTAAAAGAATAATTTGATTCAGTCTAACATGCCTTTTTTGACCTGGCGCACTTTCAACGATGTATCCCGTTCGAAAATATACGTACTTTAAGTTTTATAAATTTTGTCAAGGAATTATTTAAATTCCACCAAATACAGCCTTTACACTTTTGGTACAGCATCATATTAAAATGATACTTTTTACAGCTTTAACATTGCAAGATAGCAATATTACTGAGGTCTCTCTTTATTATTTAAAACTTTTTCAAAAAACAATTCAACAAGAAAATTGGATTTTATTTAGTGCTTTAGTGATTTTCAGTGCAAAATCCCTAATACTGTGGAAATTACAAGCGAAAAGACGTATACTTATTATTTTGTATATCAATTTTTTATACTTATTCTTTTGTATGTATCTAACTACTATATAATATAACTTACGATCTTTGCAATAGTTTCGAGACTCTATTCGTTGAATGCGTTTATCATATATAGCTCGTATTTTATACTTAATCAGCTTTCCGTTTGCCGTGGTAGGTGGCAACCAGGTCATAACAATATTATAACTAGAGTTGGCATAGGCTTGCAAATTATTGACACTTTTCGGTTGATCTGATTTCGTTATAAAATTTTGTATTGGACTTTGACCATTACGTCGTTCGGTTGAAATAGTCGATGTCTTGACATAGAATGAATAGCGTGTATACGGCTTAAGATTTTGATAAATATAGAAAGTATCTTTAGTAGGCTCGCTTATTTCCCATCTAATGGAATGAATGGATAAATAAAGCAATAGATAAATACATTCGATCATAATAAATACTACGGCAAATACTTACCCATCTTCACATGGACGAAAAGCGTGTTTTGTAGCATTACCATGTGGATCTTCGATGTGTAAAAACTGATAACCAATGAATGTACGTTGATCGACGTATTCCATTGGATTTTTGATTATAACAAAGGCCATAAGTGAACCAATTTTCGATACCGTTACGTCGAGTATTGTTGTGTTACCTTAAAGCGTAAAAAATTCGTACAAAAATTATTAAATTGCTTGCAGCAGTTTGGTGCTTTAAGGATTATGATTATTTACTCACATGAGCCCCTAGAACCATTCGAATCTTGAGATACTTCAGTTTTATCAAACTCTTTTTGTTTTAGCATTGTGTGATTTAACAAAGCATTAATCTCCGATAGACACAATTTGGGATTAAAGTGAAAATATACAGTTCCCTTTAATATTTGCACAGTTTGATTGGGATTCCATATAGTTTCAATGTCGGTATTTTCCAATACATAAAAGGCATATCTAAAGAAAAAGAGATCGGAGATTTTAAATGCAATTATTTAAAATAAAATAGATAAAATTATTGTATAAATTTAAATTTATTGTATAAAAAACCACTACTCAACCATTATTTGTAAACTGAGTGCTTTTCATAAAAAATTTGAAAATTATACAAACTTTGTCAAAATAACTTACTTGTCCTCAACTAGTTTTTCACCTTCTATTTTTTGTAAATTTCTAAAAAATTTCAAATCAAAAATGCCATAAGTACCCTGCACCTTTAAAGCAGTTTCGATTGTAACTATCGACGATAAACCGTACGCCAAATCTTCCATCAAATGGCCTTAAAAAAGTAATGCAACAGAACCAATCGTAAAGTTGAAATATTTAAATAGAATTACAAATAAAACATGTTACTTACGACCGCCTCTTTTGATATTAATCATCAAAGGTGATTGGACAATGTGAGTGCAACCGTGAAATTCTCTAGCCCTAGCCACGCTATCGATAAGGCTACCTTGGCATTTCTTAGTGCACTTGTCACCACACTGCACACACGTCATATTAACTTTTGTATAACCTTCTGGACAGACCGTGGAACAGGATCCTTCATACGCCACCAACACCTCTTGTCGGTTATTTTCATATTTTGTACCAATAATATTGCACGATTCAGCTGTCAGACATCGTCGATCCAGGTACTATAATTTGTATCAAGAGATAATTAGTATTAATGTTTAATTGATTTTCAATTTATATGCTTATACTTTATAAAAATTATCTGGACATTTGTCTATGCATGTTGTATTGTAAATAGAAAAGTTTCTACAGCTAATACATTCGTTTAAGTTGTTGGGCGAACAGCCGCCAATGCACGCTTCATTGCAGCAGGTGTTTTCATCCACACAGTTGTTTTGACATCTCCTCGGACAGACTTGAAAATTATATAAAAAATAAAATTTAAATAATTAATATAATAAAAATATAAAATATTGCATTTTATAAATTTTTGAAATAGCAATTACTTTTTTGACACGATTTACTGTTCCAACAATGACGGCGACCATGATGTTCCTTGCAAGCCAGCTCATTTTGTCCCGCATTTGAATCACCCACACTCCATTGATCTCCAGGGCAAGCCGGACATTCAATGGTATCGCGGTTTAACTAAAATAAAATAATTATATTACATAAAAACAATTGTATGATAAAAAGTCGGCAAGAAAAACATACCTCGATAACTATATCCGTAGTATTGGAGACAATTTGAGTCCAATCTATCGACTTTACAAAACACAACATTACATTCTTTTCGATCCTTACGCCACCTCTAGATATTGTTGTTAAATTCGTAAGACCCAGCTCCTCGAGATGAGAATTTGAATAGACAATTAAGGCATAACCTTCAAATAAGACTCTGCCACGAATTACGCTCAAGTTGGGAAAAATTCTACCAATCGATCGTAAAAACTGAACTTGATAAACAATTATAAAATCCGTAATTTCTGTTAACAATGGAAACGTTTCAGTGTAGTCCTCAAGCGAATTTCCATTCAAGAGTGTGATAAGCAAGAAACCTTCAATAACCGTACAGTTTTCTAGTTGATGAAATTGTGATGCTGAATTTCGAATATCGAGAGATTTACAAACTGGAAAAAAAGAGATTTCAAATAGTTAATAACAATTTATTACAGTTTTCGATTATCTTTTCAATCGATAGGGCCGCATAAAAGTGTTCGTTTTAAACGTATTGTACTGTATATCAAGGGTTAAATATAAATACAACCTTTTCCATGATGTCATATTAAGTACGCACTTATAAAACAACCATTAAACATTCATTCTCATACTAAAATACAATAATTTATTCAATTAACACGTAATTTCTTTTAATATTATGTTGTAGTTTTTTTATTTTTTAATTTGTTTAACATTATTTGGAATCCTAGTTTATTAAAGTTGTATTGCGTATTAGTTATTACTAAATTCATACGCAATAAATTGCTGCTACTATAAATATGTTTAATAAGTATCCTTTATTATTTAGTTAATTATAAAGAACAGTAAACAGTTTGAATTTCATTTGTCAATTAGACAATGTGTAGACCCCCTGCTAAGGTTATAATATTGTTTAATAAATGAATGACTAGACCATGTAGTGATGAAATTTAAATGGTTAAGTTGAATGTTTTATCTGTATTAGATTCATATTTTGTATGAACTAATTCATAAATTTACTTAAAATTAAATATATTTACATATCAATGATTTGTTTTCCTTAAAGATGTACGTATTTAGATCAGTGAATGAAATATGTTAAAATCCGATTAATGCTCGAGCCCCGGGGCATTGTTTTAACAAACATCAGAATTATTGGATTTGAAAATGAAAACACAACTAAAGCAATACTGTTGGATAATAATAAAGGTATTGAAAATTAAGAAACTGCTCGATAGTTGAACATGGAATCGAATCATTATACAACATTTTTAATAAAGAAAAAGCTATAAAATTGCGGTCTACATAAACCCGCACATTTTCGACATTATTTTGAATTCTTTATCGAAGAAATTTTACGAAAAAGTGATTAATTTTCGAGAAAACTTCGAAGCATTTTGCATACTGGGTAGTATTCTTTAATTTCATAAGATTTCCTTATTGTATTGACTTCTTCAATAATTCCATGATGTTCACAGAAGCCTGGGATACTATTTCGATCAATGATCAATTCTTTTGAACAAAATTTTTAAAGGGAATACTTTGTATGTTTAGTACTTGTAAAATCTTTAAATTTCTACGATCTTCTTCCAAACAAAAGGGGGCTTTCTTCAGTTTTTTGATAGCAAAGGACAGCACATTCTTTGCAGCAGATGGTGTATTTTGTTGCCGCTCTCTTCTAAATTGACTATTTTCGTCATTTAATATCTGGATAAGAAAGTTCCAGGAGAATTTCGAAGTTCCGAATGATAATAGAGAGCCGAAACCATTGCACTGAAGACGTGTAGTCATCGAAGCATTTATTCATTGGATATGTGAGTTGGTTTTAAATACGTCATTTAAATGTTTGGCAGAAATGATAAAAAAATGCCTTGCCTTCCAGTAGAAAGATATCCATATTCTATTGACTTCTTAAATAGTTCCACGGTGTTTACACAAGCCTGGGATCATAGAGAATAGACATAGAGCGGAAACTCTCCTGTCAAAGACCTAACTCAGTTGTCAAAAACCTAAGTGGTGAGAATGTATTAGTAGAAAAAACTATGTGAAAACAAAAACAACACTCGTATGTGTGACTATTTTGAGTAATTTTTTTGTTTGAGTTTTTTTCTAGTTTCCGCTCTATGTTTCTCTATGCCTGGGATACTACTTCGACCAATGATAAATTATTTTGAACATCCTTTTAAAGGGAATACTTTGTATGTTTAGTACATACTTGTAAAAACGTTCAATGTAACTTCAATTTGTACGATCTTCTTTCATACGAAAGAGGGCTTTCTTCAGTTTCCTTCTGGCAAAGGACAGCCCGTGCCTTGCAGAAGGTGGTCTATTCAATATCTGAATAAGAAATATGCATTTTAAGTTCCAGATGATTGCATTGAAGACGTGTGATCATCTATTCATTGAATATGTCATTTAAATGTTTGGCAGAAATTATCAAAAAATGCTTTGTTGCCTTCCAAACGGAAACGTTTGTATTTTTAGTAAAACTTTCAATGTAACTTCTATTTCAGCGATACTCTTCCAAGTGAAAGAGTTTCTTATTCGGTTGTCTGGTAGGTTTGTAACAAGCAGGCACGAATCCAGGTCCACCATTTGGGGGAGGTGGTTAATAAAGTAAAATTTATTTTACATTGTTCTTTTTTTTATGGGGGGTATAATTCCCCACCGGATCCGTGCCTGATAACAAGTGTTCTCTTCTGTTGCCACTCTCTTCCAAGTTGTATTTTTTTTCAAGCAGTAGTCGTTCAATATCTGAATTGGATATTTGCATTTTTGGTTTCAGCTGAATGTGGAACTTCCAATTAACTAGAGCCGAAATCACTAAAGATGTGAAGTTTATTATTAGAAATTCTGTGGATTTATTTTATAAAATTTAAAATTTATAGTAGACTTTCTGATGCTGTTTCCGTAATAGGTATTTATAACAGAGGAAAGCTCCTTAGACATTTGCCCAATTCACAATTGGTGTTGTATCGTTGTATGTCTTAATTTTTTTTATTAATGTTTTGTTTTTATTTCGAAAAATATTTACGACATACAACGCTACAACATCAATTGTGAATTGGGAAATTGAATTACGAATTAACCACTTATCCGATTGTGATCATATTTTGGAGAATATAAGTAAGTATTTATTTCGATCTGGATGACAGGATCGTTTAATTCAGAAGGCTCTAAAAAAGCAGTTTTCTATTTTTGTCAAATTTTTATTACAAAACATTCAAATCAAAACTTCAAAACCGATACGTAAAGGGTTAATGATATACGATATACCTACTGAACCGATTGAAGCATTAAAAGGGTACAGTTATAGGGTAAGTTATGGTAAAAGTTCAAAAATTATTTTATAAATCTATGAGTATTGATCATAAAACAACATACCATGTTCTGGACGCGTTAGACGCACTTGTTCTTGTGTGGATGACGGTTTCAATTGAAGTTCATTTATTGCAGCGACATCTCTTGTTGATCTTTCCAAGGTGGCTAACGATGATTGCAGTGTTGTTTCAAAGTCTGAAGTTAATGCTTGTGATAATGGCAAACATATTGAAAGGAACGATAAACCCATTAAAATCCATTTGGTAAATGATGGATTTGCTGTATGATGTAATGATGATTTTTGTTTAATGTAATGACAATGTTGCTGTGGCTGTTGATCATTGAAATGTGTCAGTCTTTGTTTTACTTGTTCAAGAGAATTCTGTTGGTGGTGGCGGCGGCTTCGATAATGTTTGTGGTTCTTATCGATAGCTGGAGGACAATGGCGTAGCAGAGACGGCGTAGTTCGTGTAACTAACACTAACAGTGTTTTTAATATCATAACTATGTTGTATAATTGTAGAAAAAATCGTTTTTTGCAGTCTCCTCCTCTACTCGCGGAAAATCGCCTGCTACACATGTTGGTTGGAGAATTATTGTTGCAAGTAGCATTGGACGTGTACAAATAGGTTCGATGTGTATTAGACGTTCGAAGTTTAGCATCAATTTCAGATGCTGACATTGTCGCTGTTGCCCTCGACAAAGGCATAGCTGACAGATTTGTTGTTGTTGTTGAGGCGCAGGATGTTTTAAGCTTTAGGTTATCCGTTTGAGTTCGATTTTGCTCGTGGAGGTCTCTTAACAAATAATAGGAATTTTGCATATGAATCTCTTGATTGTGGCTGGTGTTGTTATTATTGTGGCTCGCTGAAGATTCTTGTGCAGACTTATGTTTGAGTACGTTATTGTGGTGGTGGTGGTGGTGGTGTTGGTATGTTGGTCTACAACTACTGAGGCAGTTATTATTATTATTACATGAGCAATTGTTGTATACCTCAGCTGGTGGTATACTATTATAATTCGACATACTATCATCATCGTTCGACTCATTCAGTCGATTACATTTCATACAAATGCGTAATTCTGGATTATTTTCATAATTGTATCTTGTTCTTCGTTCATTTTGTATCTGAGCATCGCACGATGTTTCAATGGAAGTAAAGCAGAAATTTCGAAACGAACATTTCGTTAAAGAATTCGAATTTGTTTCCGTAGTTAATGATGTTAATGATTGTGATGTTAGTGTTTGATTTTCTTCCGTTTTTGAACTTTGTTTCGATGTTGCTGTTGTTGTTGTGTTGTTGGAAGTTGTGATAGCAGCGCTGTTGTCGCTAGTATTGTTGCCATCCACTGATTTAACCCGCTTATGCAAATATAATTTTCTCTTTTTGGCCATTAGTTCACTAATGGTTTGAAATTTAACTTCCAGTTTGTTCAAGTTATCTCCGATGGCAGTCATTTTATTAACATTTTCTTTACATTTAAAAGTATTTTAATATCTGGAAGGAAAAAACCAAGAAAATTATAGGTTAATACTGTTTTGGGTTTAGATAAAAATTTTATGTGAAATAATTTAATAAAAAAATTATTTAGGTACGAATTAATGCTTATGCAGGTCATAATTAGAATTTTGTTTGGTCAATTTAGTAATATATAAAAAATCTTCAATCGACCCCATTGTGCAGTTAATGAATTCTTATAAATTTATTAATTGTTTATGGAAATTTTACATATTTTCTTGTTTACATTAATTCTGAAAACGTTGACCACAAAAATATTTACATTTATACTCTTCTCTAAATAGGTTTCACAATATAACACTTCGTTGCAATATACGCAAGCAGTAGTGGAGTGATATAAGATGAATGAAATGTGTAAAATAAATAAATAAACTGTAAAATGTCACAAATTTAAATTTACAATTATTACGATATAACAATAATAAAAATATTTTTTACATTAACAATAAATATATCGTTATAAATACATACATATGAAAGTGATTCATGATCAGTAGACTGATCTCAAAAAATTAATTTGTCCACCAAAGGATGGTAAAATTTATAAAAAACAAGTAAGAGAGCTATATTCGGCTGTGCCGAATCTTATATACACTTCACCAAATTATACTTCAAAATTAAAATTTTAAATATTTTTAGGTAAAGAAAATTTATTTTTTTTCCAAAGCTGTTGTTTCATTTTTTGGAAAAAAATTTTTTTCGAATTGTTTTTTAATTTTTTTTTTTTAATATTTAGCGAAAAGAAAAATTCGGTTTAAAAAATATTTTTTCCGATTTTAACCCATTGTATTCTTATATACGTTATTGCAAAGGTCTTTGAAATATCTATCATTATATATCCATATTGTATATATTAATGACTTAGTAATCCAGATATAGGTAAAAAAATAGGTTGTCCTGGTTTTTCCTTATATCTGTAAATAGCAACCGAGACGGAAGAATTCCGGAGATATTGATGTATGAATCGTGTATGTAAGTTATTTGGGGGCTTCGGAAAGTTGATTTGAACAGACAGAGATACGAGCATGGCTTAATCGAGCTATCTATAAGGATCCAAAATATATATACTTTATAGGGTCGGAAATGAAAAATGTAGAAATTACAAACGGAATGACAAACTTATATATTCCCTTCTCACGAAGGTGAAGGGTATAAAAACATTGGATCAATAAATATACTGATCGGTTAGTATACATATAAGTCTTAAATTGAATGATAAAGTTAAAACAATCAGCCCTTTACGTTGTTTTCATTACGTTAAATCCCTTAATAATATTTTAAACTAGTTGATCGCCCCGGCTTCGCCCGGTAGCATTTACTAATGTTAGTTCTTCAAGTTTCTCCAACCCACGCACACCAGCCTGTTCTTATTTATTTGCAAATAAAATATCTAAACTTTTACTGCATACTTTAGGGAGCTTTTTTATTACAGTTGACTGGACTCACAAAAAAAAAAGAATTTCCGAGTTTAACCCGAAATTTTGGAATTTTTTTCTTTACAAACCATCTTCTGAAAATTTCGAATCCAATAAAAAAAATCAGCCAAATCGCTACAGCCGTTCTCACGTGATGACATTACATACATGGACCATTTAATTTTTGTATATATAGATAAGTTTCCATAACTTAAAATTGCGTGATTTGCAATAGATGGTTTTTGTTTTTAATAAATTATATGTAATTTTGAAGGATCATATCTGTTATTTTTTCTCATTTAATTATTGAACGTTATAGAGTGAACAACAAAGTTGTTATTGCTTCGAAAATGTACATTTTTTTGTGCCAACAAAGCGGGAAGTTTTGCTTTTGCCGCAAAATGCTGCTGAAATCTGGCCAGATCATCACATGGAACCTGTACCGAACGCAACTGAAAAACGACCAGAATATGGGACCAGACATGAAACCGTAATATTCAATCAGGACAACGCTCGGCCACATTATGCAATACCTGTTAAAAACTATTTAGAAATAAGTGGTTGGAAAGTTTTGCCTCACCCGCCTTATAGTCCAGACTTTGCCCCGTCCAATTACTATTTATTTGGATCTATGCAGAACGCTCTCTCTTCACCTTAGAACGGATATCCGAAATTGGCTTTATTCGTTCTTGGCCTCAAAAGATGAGCAGAGAAAATACTCTTCCTTGGTATTAATCAGGGATTAAAAACACCAACAGCTGTTATAATTTGACTTGAAACGGATCGTGTAAAACCAAAAGGCAACAGACAAAAGACTTTTATCACTGATAAATTTTAATTTAATTTTCTCTTACTAAAGCCTTATGGTCTAAAGTCAGCTTTAAAGATACCCGATCGATTATGGTTTATTACAATAACGTAATCGATTGAAGATATCGTTGTCTTTGTTTTTCCTCCATAAAATTTTGGATCAGTCTAATAATCGAATGTGAGTATGGGCAAAATAAAATATTTATGTACGTACAAAACATTTAAAGAAAAATATTTTCATGAATGAAATAATTATAATTGGCTGGTATGTCTGTGTATGGCCAAATGTATGGTTAGGGTATGGACGATATTTGTGTAAACTCGTAACGTATTTGTATTGACTGTCAGAAAGACTGTTTGCTGTTTGACTTACTACGTAGCCTGACGCATTTATAGTTATTCGATTGTAAGCATGTAAGTATTTTTGTACGAATGGCATTTCAAAATTCATTCACAAGATAAATTAATGAAAATATAATTCAAATAGCACCGTAAATATATGTAGTTACACAATGTTTGACGACGTCAACAACCACAAATAATAATAATAATACAATAAAAATAAAAACAACCACAAAAGACTTTGATCAACAAATACTATATAAATACGTATGTAGGTAACATACGTTAAATAATAAACCTGCACTTATCATGTCCAGAAACTAGAAAACGAAATCAAAACAAACCCATGTACACAGAGTGCCAGAGCTTCTAAAGACTTTATTATTAAGTATTTGACTTACAAGGGTAATTATTAATTCAAATCATAATTCTATTACAAAATTCTTGGAATTGTTTTGAAATTTAGTTGCGCACCTAAAAACTGAATAGTTTTCAAACACTTTTGTATATGAGAGGTAGTTATAAACATAGCTATTCTAAGTAATTAACCTATTTTAAGTAAACTTGGTAATTGTTATTAAATCAAGAACAGAGGATTTACTTTTCTCAATACATATTTTCATGAACTCTTTCAGCCAATGTTTATAATTGCATTTTTACTTTAATTAAGGTTAATTTTTTATGAAAAATAAGAAAGAAATAAAAATACAGCTAAAGGTTTTTATAGAATGGGGCTGGTTAGTTTATTAACCACCATGACGGTTGGCATTAAAAATAATTATGATAAACATTTTCGTAGTGTATAAATTTGTTTCAAAGCTAATTAGCTTTTTGACTAAATTTCGAGACCAAAACAAACGAAATAGCTGTGTAGGTGAGACATTCCCCATTTTTATTATATCATCTCCTGTAATCACCCGTCTCTTCCAATCTAAAATTGGTTCCTCATTTTGGTTCCACCACAGCAGTTCGGACTGAAACCCTCTAGCTTCCTCTTGAGCACTCCCCAAAGGTGTTCCATAGGTACTTTGTTGACAGCAAACCAGTCTTTTGCCAATTTTTGGGACTGCTTCTGACCATTGTCCTGAGGAAACTCCCATCTGAAGGTCATCTCTTCCTCAGAAAATGGAAGCATTATGATTTGCAATATATTTACGTAGTCCAGGGTGCATATTTTGTTCTTAATCCAATATATTTGACCGTCACCAGAAGAGGAGAAACAATCCCATATCATGATGGATCCGATTTTTGCTCTATTTTTGATCTATATCTGGATTATTATGTCATTAATATAGACAATATGATTAACTAATGATAGATATTTCAAAGTCCATTGCAACGATGTATATAAGGCTATAGTAAGTTGTACCTACAATGGATCAAAATCGGGAAAAATATTTTCTAACCCGATTTTTTTTTCTTCAAAAAAAAAATTTAAAAAAATTGGATAAAACCTTTTTAAAAAAAATTATAAAACAATTTGAAAAAAAAAAATTAAAACAATTAAAAAAAATTAATATTGTTTAAATAAAAATATATAAAAAAAAATATTTTTAAGTATAATTTGGTGAAGGATATATAAGCGGCACAGTCGAATATATCTCTCTTACTTGTTTATCAAAGAGAATAAATAGTAGGTATAAAATATTACTTTTTTAGCTCAAGACAAACAAACAAGCTCTAAATAATAAAGTAACACTGAATTCAAAGAACAATAAACACTCTGAGATTTTTTATTGAAACCGGGAAACCTCCTTAGAAAACAACGGTTTATAATATTTTCAAATTAATACATTAATTTAACCAGAGCACCCTAACGAAAAAGTTTAGCAAAAAAACATAAACGATGACATCAAAAAAATTAATTGCTTAACAAAATGACAATAGATGTCAATTAAAAAGTTTTAAAGACTCTAGAAAAGGTGGTTAGAAAAGTGACCACTAAACCGCAAAGAGTTAAGTACTTTTTGTAGGTACAATTTTCAAAACAATTAATAAATTTAACTATAATAATTAATAGAGTTAAATTTCCTTATATATTTTCAAAATCAATACATTCTTTAAAAAATATGTAAATAAGTTTATTAAAATCGTTTGTTTTTCATTTAGTTGGCCATTCCAAAACCCCCCCAAAAAAACCTTTAATTTGTTATTTATTTACTTTTTACGTACATATGTACATAGTTATTTGGGCTCTTATCTTTGGAAAAATTTTATCACACTCTAAAATAAAAAAAATACCAAAGCACCAATAACAATAATAATTTCAACGATAGATTAACAAAAGAATTTCAAAAATTTCGTAATGTTCATGAGGAATGTGTAGTAAATGTGGTTGCTAGATGGTTGGGTTGGATGGATGGATGGATGACTGGGTCGGTTGGTTAAATGTTTGGTTTGTTTACAGTTACAATTTATTAACGAACCAACACTAAATAGAAATACGTGTTAGTTAGATATGAATGAATGGCCTGAAGTGGAATCGCATTGTTGTTCATACATATGATGGTGATGATGATGATATTTTGGTATGTGAATGACTGCCTGCCTACAAACATAGTATATTCGTTGAAGAAATTTTAATCAACTTGTTGGAAACTCATATGAATTTCATTCATATATGTATTTACCACTTACTTTTAATTATGAATGAACTTTTAAATTATCGATTACACGCACTATATACCAACTTGTTATAGTAAAAATTGATAAACATTTTTAAACGTTTTGAAGGTAAATTGTTTTTTATAACGAACATACTAACTGCTACATATACATATGTATTTATTTAATAATATGTATAAACATTTTTTTATGTATTTACATTAATGTTACTCCAATTTTAGTTTTGTTGTTGTTTTTCAATATTTAAAAAATTTTCAAAATCAAATTTTATCTCTGAACCATTCCATTAAAGAATTTAAGGGATATATTTCTTATTGCTTCAAACGTATTGAATTCGTTCCTTTGAGAATTCATGTTTTAAAGAATCTATAATACCTTCACCCAGAGAAAAAATATTATTGTAACCATTTATTTCAAAAATTTTTTTTAACAATATTATAGTCACACTAATTATTTATATGATTGTGGTAACCATAATATGGCAAAGTTAAGATTTACATGATAATCGCAATCATATATGTATGTATATGATTGTAGTAAATAAATCTATGTTTATGGCAATCAGATTATGATATCCATAAGCCGAAAACTAAATAATATGGTAAATCCTTCATCATAAAAATGGTACTTATTTACTGCAATCATATATATGATTAATACAATCATGTAAACCCGAACTTCACAATTTTTAAAATTTTTTTTTTTAATTTTTTTTGAAAATTATTTTTTCCAAAAAAAAAGTCGAAAAATTTTTTTTTGGAAAAAATAATTTATGACAAAAAAAATCTTTTGATGAAAAAAAATTCGGGTTAAAAAATATTTTTCCCGGTTTTGACCCATTGTAGGTCCAATTTACTTTGCCTTATATAAATTGTTGCAATGGACTTTGAAATATCTCTCATTGGATATCCATATTGTCTATATTAATGACCTAGTAATCCAGATATAGGTAAAAAATCGAGGTTGTCCTGGGTTTTTCCTTATATCTCAGCCATTTGTGGACCTATTTTCTCGGTTTTAAATAGCAACCGAGCCGGAAGAATTCCGGAGATATTGATCGTGTATGTAAGTTGTTAGGGGGCTTCGGAAAGTTGATTTCAACAGACAGACAAACGGATATGGCTTAATCGAATCCGCTATCTATAATGATCCAGAATATATATACATACTTTATTGGGTCGGAAAATTATATTGTGGAAATTAAAAACGGAATGACAAACTTATATGTACATTAGAGTGCTCCAAAAAAATAAAATTGCGAATTTTGACCGTCCCCCCCTCTAGAATTGTTCTATGTATTGTAGAAACACATTGTGTAAAATATTAGGATGATAGGATAACGTTAACTGGTGGCGCAACGACGCTGAAGTTTTGAGGTGCATTTACAAGGGGAAAATATGCAATTTTTTCAGTTTCTGTAAAAATTTTGCCATTAAATAATGACTTTTACAATTTAATTTAAAAGAATCGAAATGTGTACGTAATTGTCGTTATAATAAGATATAAAAGACAAAAATTGGTGAAAAAATGTTAAAGTTATTAAAAAATCGCCAGGCCATTAACGTGTCTCAGGCCACTAGAACAAGAAATTTATGAACAAAATTAACATATTTTGAGAAATATTAAAATAAAAGCTTATTTTTACTTAAAATATATCAATATTTACTTGTATATGAGTTTTTGTCCTCGTAGGATATCGTTAACCTATTCGCAGGTATGACCAAAAAAATTAAATTTTTTTAACGGCATTTTCAAAACTCCAATTTCAAATTTTTAAAAATTTTGTTAAACAAATTTCAGAATTTTTTGATCATCACATGGGGATTTATTGACAACATAATAGGGAATAAAAATGTGAAAAAAGTATGTCAATACCTCCTATAGTTTTTCCGTACCTGCGATATAAATTTTGCAATTTTCGAGAAAAACTAATTTTTTGGCCATATTTTGGGGAATGACCAGAATTTCCTTACTGTAATGATTTTTAAGTAAAAGCTATTCAGAATAATATAGTCCAGGTAATTTTAAATATAGTCTGAAAGTTTTACTAAAATCGGAAAACTTTAACCCTTAAATCGTGAAGGTCAAAGGTCAATTTTTTCAATATTTGGAATTTTTCATGGAAAGATAGCGAAATATTATATATTTTTGGGCCGATTTTGATGAATCTTAAGAAAAATATAAAATTAAGTCTAGTATTCACAAAAACAGTACAAAAATGGAAATTAACCCTTAAGAGTACTTGGTGTCAAAATGAATGTGTTTTTCGAGATTTTAAAAGTTGAGGGTCATTTGGACCCCAAGTGCTATTAAGGGTTAATTTCCATTTTTGTACTGTTATTGTGAATACTAGACTTCATTTTATATTTTTCTTAAGTTTCATCAAAATCGGCCCAAAAATATATAATATTTCGCTATCTTTCCATGAGAAATTCCAAATATTGAAAAAATTGACCTTTGACCTTCACGATTTAAGGGTTAAAGTTTTCCGATTTTAGTAAAACTTTCAGACTATATTTAAAATTACCTGGACTATATTATTCAGAATAGCTTTTACTTAAAAATCATTACAGTAAGGAAATTCTGGTCATTCCCCAAAATATGGCCAAAAAATTAGTTTTTCTCGAAAATCGCAAAATTTATATCGCAGGTACGGAAAAACTATAGGAGGTATTGACATACTTTTTTCACATTTTTATTCCCTATTATGTTGTCAATAAATCCCCATGTGATGATCAAAAAATTCTGAAATTTGTTTAACAAAATTTTTAAAAATTTGAAATTGGAGTTTTGAAAATGCCGTTAAAAAAATTTAATTTTTTTGGTCATACCTGCGAATAGGTTAACGATATCCTACGAGGACAAAAACTCATATACAAGTAAATATTGATATATTTTAAGTAAAAATAAGCTTTTATTTTAATATTTCTCAAAATATGTTAATTTTGTTCATAAATTTCTTGTTCTAGTGGCCTGAGACACGTTAATGGCCTGGCGATTTTTTAATAACTTTAACAGTTTTTCACCAATTTTTGTCTTTTATATCTTATTATAACGACAATTACGTACACATTTCGATTATTTTAAATTAAATTGTAAAAGTCATTATTTAATGGCAAAATTTTTACAAAAACTGAAAAAATTGCATATTTTCCCCTTGTAAATGCACCTCAAAACTTCAGCGTCGTTGCGCCACCAGTTAACGTTATCCTATCATCCTAATATTTTAGACAACGTGTTTCTACAATACATAGAACAATTCTAGAGGGGGGGGACGGCCTGTATCTAGAAAGTTTTTTTCGTCCATACAATCTTGGAGCACTCTAATGTACATATATACCCTTCTCACGAAGGTGAAGGGTATTAAAACAACATTAATGGAGTCTACAATTTGGAGAGCTTTAATATTGTCTTAAATCAAGATAATTGAATTGAATTTAGATCGACTACAGTTTAATTTAAATTAGAAAATTTCCTAAAACAAAAAAACCATAGAGAATTATACATAGAGACGAGACAGTCCGATTTGTCAAACAAAAATGCAATAACAAATTATATTTCTGATACAACAACAAAATACATTGAATATCATCTATGTATTTTGTTGTTGCAAGAGTTAGGTTTTTGACAAGAGACTTAGGTTTTAGGACAATTACGTCTCGCCTCTATGTTACCCTAAGGCTGTAACTTTACAATAAAAGATACAAAAAACAAGGTAACTATAAGGAAAGCTACAGTAGGAAGCTTGAAGATTTCATTTTTATAACTACATACTACCCACAATGACAGTTTTCCCTTAACGAAAACATGATCAAGATCGCGCTAACATTATCCGAAAATATATGTATGTATGTGTATAATAAATAAATAAATCTATATCGACATAAATAGTTGTTGTGTTCGCTGCCACCATTTATCATATTTATTTATGCTAAAAGTATAAACAGCAATCGTGTTTATTTGTGTATCAGAGATGTCAATGTAGGTACAATGGTACTTTTTCTTGGTACAATTCGATTTGGAAAAGTACAATGGTACATCAGTGACTCATTTGGTGCAATTTAATTTCGCTGTCAGTTGCTGTATAATTATGAAAACGTGTTCCATCCATTATACCTAACTCTTATTTATTGGGCACTCTGTCAGAATTATTATAAAAAGATGATGGAAAAACAATGAGAACATATATATTTAGTTCATAGGTATGGATCATTTTAGTTTATAATTCAAAACTGAAGTTCAAATAATTGAATCGTTCAATTGAACTAGTTCGTTCATGAACTACCAAAGTCTAATAAACAGCAAGTAAATTAAATCATGATTAATTTTCTTTGTAGCTATTTTAATTTCTTTTTTTAATTTTGGACTTTGTGGTTTTTGTAAAAATTTGCGAAAATCATAACCAAAAAAAGTACAATTTTTAAAATTTCATTTGCCATGCCTGATGTGTATGCTTTGTTATTTTATTTATTTTGAAATAACCAAAAAAAAAATCAAACCAAAAGACACTCGCGTTTTGCTTATTGTTTTTATTTTTAATTTTCTTCTTTTTCTAATTTGGTAAAAATAGCGTGCCACAAATTTTCAGAAGAAGAAAAAAAATTACATTTTAAAAATATTTGCACTAAGCTACTAAATTTAGAAAAACTAACAAAACAACACACTAAAAATAATTACCCGCTTGCTCACACAATGAACATGAAAACAACAACAAAATATAAAAACACTCACCTACCAACATCAAAAACAACAACAACAGGAACAAAAACACACACCTAAGAATGAATGCTTGGACGGACGGATGGTTGGCTGGTTAGTTGGTTGGTTGGTCGGTCGGTCGGTCTTTTGGATTATTAAAACAAAAGAAAATATAAATACAACTCGTTGAAAGTAAACTAATAAACTAAAACTATAATAAAAACAAAAACAGCCAACAGACAGCATGCATGCATACCAGCCAAACCAAAACTAACAACAATAACAAGCAAGCCACTGAAAAAAGATCAGTCATTCGCTCTTTCAGCTCATTGTCGATCGTTAAATCTTGTAATTTTCTCTTTTTTTATGTATTTTAAGGTTAAATGTAGACAGATATTTATTTTAATGGAAAAAGAAAGTAAAATGAAGTGGAAACAACAACAAAATAATGTCAAGGTTGATGGAAAACAAAACAACAACAAACCATGGGAACCGTTTTTTATTGCATGTACTATGTATTTACTATCTGGAACTGGGTATTTTTCAATTGAAAAATTTAGACATTCCGCTAACTGAAGGCCGGTGTTTTCTTTTTAATTTAAATTAATAAGAAATTTCTTAAATATACAAAAACCGTTAGGCTCGTAAAATGAAGTTAAGGTACCTATGACGAAATAGGCGTAACCACTACAGTAAAAAGGTATTTATTTGATGTTACAATAAACTATAACATGAGGAGACGCAGCTACAAAACTGTGTCTATAAAACAAACTTTAAGTTACTTTAAGTACATACATACATACCAATAATTGTTGCTTTTATTTGGAAAACTTGCATAAGACTTCTCAATGTGTCCACTTATTTTTGGCCTAATTTGACATCCTATCGCTATGGTAAGCAAGGTCTTGAGTGGCCACACTGTTTCAAAAGTCATTAAACAGTTTAAAGAAGACTTGAACATTGAAAGAAAACCTGCACGCAGAGAAAAAATATAATTGGGCATGGTTACTGTAACCATTTATATAGTGTTACAAGTTTTTTAACTATATTATAGTCACAGTAACCATTTACATGATTGTGGTAACCATAATATGGTTAACTTACGATTCACATGATTGTCTCAACCATATATATGGTTACAGTAAACATATATATGTTTGTGGCAACCATATTTATGATAAATAATTTTATCATAATATGTTGTTCTCAGATTATGATTATGAAGCCTTAAGCCGAGAGCACCATAATATGATAAGTCCTTCATCATATAAATGGTTGTCACAAACATATATATGGTTGAGCTAATCATGTGAATCGTAAATTAACCATATTATGGTTACCACAATCATGTAAATGGTTACTGTGACTATAATATAGTTAAAAAAAACTTGTAACAATATTGAAATGGTTACAGTAACCATGCCCAACTATATTTTTTCTCTGCGTGTGGAAGGCAAAAGAAGTCGAGTTACTCTTTCGAATACCACCGAACACTTCTATCAGAAAAGCAGCTCGTAAAGTTAAAGCTTTTTTTAAACGCAGAGCCAAAGCTAATGCTGAGTTGAAGTCGTATAAATTTCAGAAATTTACAGATCGCAAAGCGGTCAAGAATTTAGAAGCAACATTTTATAAAAAAAACAAGTAAGAGAGCTATATTCGGCTGTGACGAATCTTATATTCACTAAATTATATGTATAGTGGGACATCGATTATCCGTATTGGTCGGGACCGGAAGCATTCTGGATAATCAATTTTCCCGGTTAATTGAGTACCAATTTTGAGTAGTTTTTTAAAGGATTTTATGTACATGTTTAAATAATATAAGGATTTTATTAAATTTCGGACATATGCCCACAGCCTTTCATTTTCTGGGCAGAGTAAGTTATTCTACGCATTTTTCAAAACTGCAGAAGTTCCAAGCATTATTAATTGACAAGAGTGCTTTTTTGATGTTAAACGCTTTCTTAAATTCTTATCTATTGATTGATATGAATAGTTTTTGCACTATAGTTTTTCGATAATGACATTTAAAGCTCCATATTGCACCATGATCCATCGGTTGGATCAAAGACGTCACATTTGGTTTGGAAAATTGTATAAATCATTCATTGCTGAGTTTTTCTATTCTATTGATATGAATTGTGGCAGCTATATAATCAGCTGAAGATTTGTGTCCTAAGTTTGTGAATTCCATGTCGCTTTTTTGTTTAATTTTGAGTGGAATATTTAAGCCTTTTCATTCACTATTAATCCAGAACTTTTGGTTCTTCCTCTTTTCGTTTTATTCACATTGTGTTTGTTGTTAAAAAATAATCGAAAAAATTGTGCTTATAATCCCGGATAATTGAGGTAATTACGGTTAATCGATGGAAAATGTTGAAATCGATCCAAAATTTGTTTCTTTTTCTTTCACGGATAATTGATGTTGCCGGATAATCGAATCACGGATAATCGAGGCCTCACTGTACTTTAAAATACAAATTTTAAATATTTTTAGTTAAACAAAACTTAAAAAAAAAAATTTCGAAATTGTTTGAAAAAAAATTTTTTTTGTAAAAAAAAAATCAGGTAAAAAAATATTTTTCCCGATATTGACCCATTGTAGGTGCACCTTACTATAGCCTTATATACAATGGACTTTGAAATATCTATCATTTGATATCCATATTGTCTATATTAATGACTTAGTAATCCAGAAATAGATCAAAAATAGGCCAAAAATCGAGATTAACCCGGTTTTTTCCATATATCTCAGTCATTTATGGACCGATTTTGTCGATTCGAGCCGGAAGAATTCCCGATATATTGATATAACAATCATGTTTCTACGTTATATGGGGGTTACGGAAAGTTGATTTCAACATACAGACGGTCATGGATATATCGACTTCGCTATATATAATGATCCTGAATATATATACTTTGTGGGGTCGCAAATGAAAAATGTAGAAATTACAAACGGAATGACAAAATTATACCCTTGCCACTCATGGTGAAGGGTATAAAAATGTTGTGTGATGGATGATGAAACTTATGTACTGGCAGACTTTTCACAACTTCCAGATCAAGATTTTTATATGGCGGAATCAACTAAATATAAAATCTTCAATGGAAGGATTTCCGGAAAAGTGGATAAATTTACAAATATGTAACAATATTTTAATGTTTAATGAATTTGTACAATATTTTAATAAATTTATGTACCTACGTATTTTTGAGTATATTTATATTGAACGGTTTAAGTTTTATTTAACTTAATACAAGTATAAGTTTTTTCTGGTGCACTCTTTAGGCCAGCCAAACAATTTAGTTGTTTTCTTTCATCGCCCCTGGATCCGCGCCTTTATTTATAGTAAACGGTATTTTTGCGATAACGGTTACGTGTCTTTTAGGATCTTGCTATTTCCTCTAGAGCAATTTGAAAGACCGGTTTTACGTGAACAAAGAACAAACCCCAATTTTCAAAAATATGAAATTCTGCACTGATTAGATAAATGAAGCGATTTTGCAAAATGTAATTTAAAATTTACTTCACATTGATATCAATAAAACTATACCTATGTGTTAAACAAAAAGTGTGTTTTTAAGCCAATTTACTTCCTAACCTCAAATTTGTACAAAATATTTGTTTGTAAAATGTTTCTTATTCTAAGATAAATACATACGTAAATTCTTTTAAAAAACTTCTTTAAGATTACTAAACTAATAGATTGTACCTATTAGTTTAGTAATCTTAAAGAAGTTTTTTATATACCTAAAAAGTCGAATGTTTTTAAATACATTTGTATTTGTAAATAATTTTCTAGACGAAATTTCGTTGGGAGAAACAAGAAACAAGCAGTTCAGATTTTTTTTTTAATAAAAAAATTCCTTTTTGTTCTGTTATAAGGATACATATTAATATTAGCATTTGTATTTGAAACTGCGTAGTATTTACAACGCAAAAAACTGTACGAGTAGAGTAGGTTCAATAAGGATTCTATGGAATTTTCTAATGGCAAATATTTGTTCCATTTTAAGTATGTATGGATTTGTGTGAATGTGTATGAATGTCCTAAGTTAAACATTGTTTTTAAAAAGTATAGAATCTGTCTTAAATGAAAATGTAGTTCAATTGTTTATAATAAAATATCTAATTGATTTAATGATAGAGCAGAGATACATAATAAAGTCTTTGCTAATAGTTTTGTTTTTATTTCTAATTAGATTCACTCGATTCACATCATGTGTATTAACATCCATCCATATTCGTACAAATAAATAGTTACTTTGTATTGGGGCGAATCAAAGAAAGAAAAAAAAATAAACACAGAGAAAACAACAACAATAATAACAAAAATACGAACGCATTTCTAAAGACTCGTATTATGTTGTTGTATTTAGTATAGCACAATTTTCCTTACTTCCTTCGTTCTATTCTATTTTGTTTTCAAAACACTTTGTACAAAATCAAAACAAACAACGACAACGACCACGACTGCAAAGAAGAAGATACCGGTGTCGACTATTATTTGCCAACACCAGCCATGATGTGATGGAAGCAAAATAAAAATAAAATACAACAAAAACAAAAACAGAAAAAAATATTACGAAAACAACCCTCAAGATGACGTTGACCCCGAAAATATGCAAAAGCGTAATAGCCAAAATAAATACAAACACACACACACAGCAAAACACAAAAGTAGGGTTGTCATTCGTATACAAATTATACGAATAATCGAGGGAAACAAATATACGAAAAACTTGTCACTACTAATGGAATGATTTTCCATTTAATAATAAACAATATACAACCTAGATATACTACATACCTTGACAAATGAACTGATAGCCTTATACAAAATTAAAAATACTTTGGAATCTAACGTCTTTCAATCCACAATTATTTCATAAAATATTTAACGAGCCTTTATTTAATTAAAATGCTCTAATTCATTATCATTTACATCTATTTATTATTGTTAACAAACTAATTTTTAAAAATTTTCTTGTTTTAATAAAATTTTGTTAAATTATTCGAATAATATTTTGTACTCGTTATTTGTTCGAGCTTTGATAAAAGTTCCTTAGTAATTTCACAAAATTTTTGGAATTTAACTTTTTAAGTTTTTAATTATTTAGAATTTGAGTAGGTAGTTATTTTTTAGTCGTCTGATAGCCGGCTTTGAGGCGCCGCCGACCTCTTTTGGAGTCAGCCGCCGCCGGGAAATTTAGACGGCGCAGGACTCTGTCGATCACTCGACTATTAAAAAAAATATAAACTTTTATTCGATTAAAATAAAACAAGAGAGGAACCCTCACACTCATACACAAACATCTACAAAATAAAAATAATAATAATAAAAAGGCAGGCAAAGCAGAGCAGACAAACATTCAACCGTAAAAACAAACAGCTATGAAAATAACAATAAAACGTGGACGGCGACAAAAACAACACAAGAAGTAAAGAGCAAAAGAAATTAAAACTAAAGTTGTTTTCTTTCTTCATGCTTTTGTTTGTGTCGAGAATATCTATAGAAACTTTTTAAAACAATTGAATTGCAACAAAAAGCGCATGTGCGAGACCAGACATATAAATTCATTTAAAAATACCAGAGTTTACACTTTAGATTTTCTTTATTCTTTAAAGCCATGCCACGAAAGTCATGTACCATAACCGCCAATTTGGTTAGGAAGATAATTTGCAGGATAATGATTCGTAAGTGTGGTTCTTAGCCCTTTACTGGTATCGTGGGGTCAAAATGGACCCCACCAATTTGTATTTTTTAACTGAAAAACAAAAGGCTACTGTTTATGGGTATGTATCTACAACAGTTAAGGGTTAGGTGAAGTAACATATTTGTGGTAATTAAACCAATAATTCTAGCCTTATCTCTAGGCTTAAATTTGATTAAGAATTTACAACACGATGTAGATACTCAATAGGTTTACTTAAATGGCAAAATGTTGGGATTTTATATGGACTAAAATTGAAATGGCTTGAAATTCCATTCTTTATGAAAGCTCGATTAATGGTAAATTTGAAATTTCATTTTGTTCATGTTCTGGTACATAAATCATCGTTTGTTATCAGTTTTCCGCGTTCGTGTTAAACAACTAACTGAAAAATGTTATTTAAGTCAAATTGTGTCGCGTTCGCTATTATAAATGTATGTTTTAAACGTAGGAGGGAAGCAACAATGCCGTACTTGGGAAAAATTAAGAGACATATGCAAATTAAAGTATGAAGAATATTTTATAAGAAAAAGATAATTTGAACACATTTTACTTCCATAGGGTTCTCTAAAATATGAACTTAGTGAACTAAGCTGTTCATATTTTAAAGCTTTTTAAAATATTAAAGCTATTTTTATTTTTTTAACGTATTTTATCTATCTATCTAAATATGTCGCGTGCTAAATAATACTAAACGTTGTAAAAAAAGATGAATGGAAATATTTTAACATGACAACTATCAACGGAAAGTCACATATTGCTTATTGCTTAATTTTGTTTTTTTCTAGATCCTGTCGAAAACGATATTATATTAGGCAACCTTCACCAAATTATACTTTAAAATAAAAATTTTATATATTTTTGGGTAAACAAAATTTTTTTTTATAAATTTAAAAAAAAAAATGTTTACAAAGATGTTTACAATTTCAATCATAAATATCCATATTGTGATTTAATATTCCAGATATAGATACAAAAAATAGGTCAAAAATCGAGGTTGTCCTGATTTTTTCGTTATATCTCAGCCATAAATAGCAAGCGAACCGGGTCTATATGAATGTATGAATCATGTATGTAAGCTATTTGGGGGCTATGGAAATTTATACACAAGCTTCAAAGCATGTTTTTCGTTCATTGTCATGTTGGAAACCCCAAACCCGAGTTATAAGGCAGCATTACGTTTCCCAACAAATTTTTATAAATAAATCGATCCATTTTATGACAAACAGCCCCACACCAATATTGAGCTTCTACCATATTTTGCTGTACCTTTACAATATTGGAGATTAACTAAAACATGGTGCAGGCTCAATAATGGTGTGGGGCTGTTTTTCATAAACTGGAGTTGGAGAAAAGATGCCTCTGTTTTGGGTTTTCCAACATGTCAATGACCCGTAACATGCTTCGAAACTTGTCAAGAAATGGTTGAGTGAATTAAAAGTTATTCAAAATATGTATACCTATGTATAGTTTTTTATTCATAGATGTGAACAATCAAATACATAGTTAAGAACAAGAAGGTTACAAAAGTGTATAGTGTCATCGTTAAAACTGGGATTCCAAAACAAATATGGAATACGCGTGGCAACACTAATCTTTAGTTTATTGCTCTTATGAGAATTCTTGAAAAATGTAAAATAAAAATGTATGAAATTGTTTTAAAAAGAAAAACAACAAAAATAATAAAAACAACTTGAAAAATACGAGTAAATTAAGGGCGGAAACTACAAAAACAAAACACAAACAGCATAAAATGTAACTCATAGTTAAAGGTTTTTGCTCAATGGATGGAAGGAAGGAATATGTACATATGTATGTACTTTTGATGGGTAGATAGATAGATAAATATGTAGGTATGTAGTAAATTGTAGATGAATTGATGATGGATTGCGGCAATAATATTCATAAATTGTAGAATACATACGAGTGGTATGAGTGAGAGACTAGGTAGTAGACAAACCAGACTTCACTTTACTACAACACTACACAACACAATAAATATGCTTTACAATTCGTACGTTCAAACGCTTTACACTTTTCTACAAACAAGTCTATGAATGAACTGTTTTCGTATACGATACGTTGCGATACAATAGACAGATACAGATACGATAGATTGTAGATGAATGCATGGATAAATATGTATGTATGTATGCTTATTTGTTGTTGCAGAGGAAAAACCACACACATTTCTACAAACACACATATTTTAGACGAGTGGAAAATAAAAAAAAAATATAAAATAACAAAAACAGTCAACAATTGCACATTCCTAAATGTGGAATAGTGTCATTCAATATTGAAGAGAAAGAGTGAAAGAGAGATAAATTGATAGAGTGAGAGCGTTTATAAATTATATGAATGAATGATAAATGACAACATTTTAGTACATAGTAGTGAATCAAATAGAGAAATGTGCTTTGGCCGCTTGAGGTAAGAAAAAAAAGCCAACGATTATCGCATTTTAAACAACGCTTATCATTCTTACAAGATACAAAAGTATTCATCAGCTAAATGCAAGCGGACTAACAGACACACATACATAACAAACACACACACATACACAAATGCAGACAGCCAGCCACCAAACCAGATGGACGGACACATGAATGGAATGTCAAACTAACAGACAGATGAACAAACAAATATCTATTTAAAAAGAAGCAAAATAAAAACAAAATCTTGATACTATAACAACTACAACAACATTACAATAACACTATACATATTGAGAAGAGTCAGAAGAATTTCTGCATTTTGTTTTGGCGCAGACGACACAAACGTCGACGTCGCTGTTGTCGCAGCCGATGCCTTTTGTGTTTCTGTTTTTGTTTTGTATTTTCGTCTTTCTAAACTTGTCTTTTGTTGAAAAAACATACATGTTCTCTTGACAGAAAACAAAACACACTCTCGCAGCCCAACTCACACCAACTTAAAAACACGCACGCTCACGAGAGTTCCAAGGCGAATATGGTTACCAAAAGAAAATACCAAAAAATGAAAAAAACAAATGACGATGTGAAGAGGAATGCTAAAAACTGTACAAGAAAAACAAACAATAGTGTACAGTGAGTAAACGGCAAGAATTGAAGCACATTTCGATTCACTTAGACGAGGTGGAGGACGGTAAAGTGGTGCACACAGTACAAGTACAACCAAAACATAGAGCCGCCAAGTCAGTGAGCAAAAATAAAAAAAAAAAAATGACTGGACTTATTTACCACTACACAACACCTCTACTAAGCGAGGGCTGCCAGATGTAACATTTAGTTATTTTATGATTGAAAATTGCAGATTTTTGTTGCAATATAGTAAATTTTTAATCAAAAGTCCAATGACTCGGGTTTCAAGGTCCTTAACATTAAATCGGCCATAACTAAAGTATGAATTCTGTTTTATTTACCACTTCACAGTACATCTACTAACGAGGCCTGCTAGATTTAGTAGAGTTGAAAATTTGGGTAAATTCAAAATTTAGTCTATTAAAGGAAAGTTTCCATTTATCTCTTTCCTTGGCCATGTACCAAAACTGATCGAAATACTTGCTTGTTTCCTTTGTAATGGTCCTTCTCCTAATCGACCTAAGTTTCGTAGTCCTTGAGTATTACACCTTTGTACAATACATTAGATATTTCTACGGAGTATATTCACACAAAAAGCATTCATTAATATATATTCCTGTTCATGTACCGAAACTCATCAAAGGACTTGATTGTTACCTTTTCAATTGTGCTTTCTCTTTGTCATTTTCGGCCAAAAACTAGTTTCGTCGTCCTTGAGGATTCCAAAAATGTATAATGCAACTTATTCCGTTAAGTTGTTTAATACATTTTTGATCAATGCCATTTCGAACTGTAATACTCCATAGAGTTGAGTATTCGATATTCGATTTGGGTTTAAAATTCCAAGAATTGAGCAAAGGTTAAAGAACTGTTAAAGAAAAGTTTCACAACAGTGCAAGGGATTATGGACTTAATGCAGTCCTCAAAGAGTCTTTGTTTTCTTGGTAATAGTGTGTGAGCGCCATATGTTTCCAAGCTTCACAATGCTGCACTTTTTCCCTATCCAGTTTCGATTCAACAATCCTTTGAGAGCATATATGTAAGTCAATTAATCAAAATTTTCAGATTCTTAATAATATAGGTCAATCCTAATAGTTTTAGTCTTCGATATATTAATCTTTAAGTTTCCATTCTTACACTTTATATCTATTATATTGAGTAGGTTCTGAATATCGGAAAAGTATTCTAAATCACTCAGCTTTTTATTAAAGAACAATTTAGGCTATTTTAGCTCAGTGTTAAATTGTCAATTACCGCATTTAAAACAGTTCTGAAAAGTAGTGAGAAAGTCCACATCCCAGTTTGCGATCCAAGTCGGAAAACTGTCGCTTTAGTCTCCTTTGTGAAGTACATGCTCTACAGGTAGCCACTTCTTGATTTTTTTTAAATAGTTCCAATATTTATTGGATTTATCTATCTCTTTTTATTTGCCTTGCCTAAACCCTGTCTGAGTTTTCCGGAGACTACCTTGAATACAATTTGAATTCTATTTAAGAATATTTGAAAGCTTCCCTCTGTGTAAATTATTTTTCACATTCGGGGTATATTTCCCTCAGCGTATGGATACATAACATCCTTTAACATCATAGTATCTTTAATGATATAATATTGCCAACGCCAAACATAACTTTCTTATTTTTGCACTTTCGGTCCAGTCTCATTTCCTTCGGTCGTCTTAGAAATGTTCTCTCATCATTGCCTCTTCAATTCTATTTGGATTTATCCGAAAAGAGAACAGTATTCCATTTCTGATTTTTTAGGAATACTAGATTCTTCCTCTTGACAATATCAACCAAGACAAGTCTCATTTGCCCTGTGACTAACAGTTCGAGAACTAACTTCATTTTTGGGAATTTCTCAAACTCTTTTACTATTCATTTATCTTGTCTTGGTGTAGTCTTCCTCCCAAATGTTGATTTTATACAGAACCTGCCTCATGAATTTTTTTAGGAAATTGTTGAAATTGCTAATGTATTAATTGAATATCTATCACTGATAGTTTTTTGTTTCAATATTGAAATATGGGTGAAACATGATGACTTCTTTCTTATAGCAGTTTAGAAGTTTCCATTGTTTTGTCAATGCTAATCTCGACACGGAATATTGATTTCAAAATATTCTTTTTTTTGTTTGATTGTTGATAATTTTGCTTGCATTGCAAATAGGTCTTTAAATAAAAATTTTACTAATTTACTAATTTGTTATTCAAATTCATCTGGCAGCCCCTCATTTACTGCTAGTGTTTGCGTACGTTCATTCTCTTAGTTCCATCGTTCGTTTGTTTCTTCATTCGCTCACTCACTCGTTTCTTTCGGTTCGGGATTGGCGAAAAAAACAACAAAACAAATGTCGAATATTATTATTTTTTTGTTTTTCTTATTTTATTATTTTTGTATTGCTGTTTGCGTGCGTGCGTAATCAATGACGCATTTTTTAGATATGAAATAAGAATAATATGTATAACTTGTAAAAAAAAGCAATAAAAAAAAATCAAAAACACAGAGTCAAAATGAGGGCTAAAGACGAAAAATTAGATCCTATTTGAGTCACGATGTACAAACATTCAAATTTACACAAGCTTGTGTACTTATTTTTTTAGACTTTATTTTTTTTTTTACTAGTAATAACCATTATGATAGATTTGTTGTTCTTGTTGTTATATGAAATGCTTACTTAATCCGATTTATTATGTTTGTTTATTAGAACACGCCTACAAAACATACAATTCATTTTAATTGCACTATATAACGCCCACCACAACAGCCAACAAAGATGATTACATACATACATTTATGATATTAGTCAGTGATGGCAAGATAAATCAGTTTATATTTATCGGTAAATCCTTATACGAAAATTCTTACATCATCGAAACAAATTATCGATAAAAGTAATATTTACATTGACAAGTGTTTCAAATTTGTATTTGAACATTGGTATTTTTAACCGGTTTCCGGTTTTTGTTTACGATTATTTTGTTTTTATTTAACTTAACTTCACTCTCACAACTGACAAACACAGCAATTTAAAACGTTTAATCAAAACAACAAGCAGTCATCATCACAGCCAGCCAACTCGTACGCGGATATTATTAAAATAAAATTTGATTTTATTTGCTTTTGTGTATCCGTTTTTAAGAAATGGTAGTCATTGAAAATAAATAAAAACACATTTTTGTTCTTTGACAATTTTAGGTTATTTAAAAATAAAGAGAATTTTGTTGGTCTGTTCCAGTACAGGCTTTAGTTAGGAATAGTAAGAGTTTGTCAGAAAAGCAACCAATAATTTTATGAATTCCTTTAAAACCCAGAACCAACTAGTACTGGAGCAGAGTTCTTAATTAATATTTATTTTTATAACAAAATCAAATTTGATCCCAAACAAGAACTATGTTCCTTTCATATTCGCAGTGTAGAGACAAATGCTAACAGAAATGGATATAATCGTATATTGTCAATGTTCACATGTTGACATAAATATGATTCCTTATCGCCTAGGCAGAGGACATTTTACAGGAATTTAATTCAGCGAAAGTGTCGAAGGTGAAGACCTAGTAGAGTTCCTCCAGAATGTCCCATTACAATTCTCTGGAAAAAATCAAACATTCCTGATTTGTGACCTATGAGAAAGCATCAAATTATTTCGTACACACATAATCCTTCTCAAAATGTTCATATAAAAATTCAATCATCCTAGAAGTATTTGATCAATCTTAGATCATTGCTTGAGATCTTACAGGAATTTCGAATTATGTTTATTATAAATCAGTAGAGTTCCGCAGAATATTTGTTTTCGGATTTTGAACAGTATTTGGAAACACATTTTACGAATACCAAAACTTAACTATAAAGAAGAGCGATTTCTCCAAAAAAATTCATTGGACTTCGAATTTTTCTTCTCCCCTCTTAACTCCCTGTGGAGCATAGGCCCTGTGGTCTTCAAATTAAGATGAATATTGATTTTTCATTCGGTTTCGAACTGAACAAATCGTTATCGATGGCCGATTTAAAGATAACATCTTAGGATATTTATTATGTTAGATAGCCAGGTGGCAATTAGGGCCTTATCTTCCTATGAGGTGGGGTCTGGAGTATTTATGGAGTGCGTTACATCTTTAAATGAACTCGATGTGCTTAATGATCTGACATTGTTCGGCCGGGGCACTTTCATTGGACCTGAAACTTTCTTTTTCATCCCGCAGGAATACTGTAAAGAAAGAATTCTATCTTGGGTTGAATCGAAATTTGCCCGTCATTGGGGTAACTTGTGTGGACTCAGGCATACCAAACGATTCATTAATCTGTCCAAACGTCGTTATCGATCGTAGAGAGCGATTTGAGAATACTTACCAGACATTGTGGTGTTAGAGCTACAAAATGAGGGATTTGTGACTGCCAAATGTTGGCGACGAAGAGAGCGAAATAGCTCAGTTCACAGTGATTGAAGCCTCACTATTAATAATAATCATCGGATTATTGCTAGTTGAAAATAAAGATTACAAAGAGGCATTGGAGCTTTATGTCTTTAATTATCAAAAATTTCAAAAGGAGACAACTTTAAATCGTTTAAATTAAGAGTAGAGTATTTTCAAATCTAAACGAGAAAACTCTTCTTGTTGTTAAGTTTTAGGTTCATTTCAATAGATCCATGACTCATCGCCTATCTTGATTGTTTGAAGCTACGATATTGAATTTGTTTAACATTTCCCTGGGCCTGAAATTATCCAAAGCAGTACTGTACTGAGCGATCCTCATTGTGGTAAAAGATGACCACGATTTCAGACGGCAAACAAGCGAAATAAGATGCTTTATAATGGTTCTGGAGGGTGTTACAGGGTCAAATCCAAGCTGGTACAACACAATGAGGTAAGCATATGTTGAATACCATAATTCCGGAAAATCCTCCACTTATATGCTTTTATTGGAGTGAACGGCAGTCCAATTTCAAGACACTTGTGGCTAAGGTTGATATGTTAAGTACCAAACTGCAACTGGATCTGAACAGAAGTAGTATTAGGATGATCATAGATATAGGGAAATGCATCACTGGGCTGCATTTGATGCGCATCTGTGATTAGTTTACGATGCTGATGCGTAGACAATGCATCAGCCATTTTGGTGATGCTTGTTTGATGGGTTTTTGCGCATCATCTGTTGGCAACTTTTGCATTTCAGAACGTACTGCGCATCAGATGCAGCGCAGTGATGCATTTCCGAAAAGGCCCATAGTTATAGGTCATTGCCCAATTAGAGCTAGGTTTGACAGATGCCACTGCAGCACTCCGGCCGGTTGTATTATTACGACGACAAAGATGAGTTAGAAACATCATTTGCCATTACACGGAGCTGCAACGCCACAGAAGTAATTTTGCTTCACCAGAGGAAGGGCAGTTCTTCCGTTTCCTTATTGTTATGAGATATTCCTGTAATTCTTGCCATCGTTGAAAGGATTGACAACAAAAACAATGGAGATCTCCTTGCGGAAGTGTTCTTAGTATTTAAATTGATGATTTATAACCACAAGTTGGAGAGGCATTTGATGAAGACATAAAATGTTCTAACAAAAGTTGTGATGCAAAGTCGAAGTATCTGAACAGGTGTTGCCATTTCGTAAAGCATGAGAAGTATCCCTCGTATACAGAGTCATCATATCGATCATTTAAAAAGCTCTTCCTGAAAAAGTTCTAGCAATGCTGCTCGTATTATAAGCAATATCAAAAAATTTGCGATATTATAAAAACTTATAAGAAAAATACTATACAAATTCTGTGGACTTTTGACAAAACAACTTAAGTAGAATTTTCAAATTTTTCAGGAGAACGTAAACACTCTTGATTAAATCGATAATTATTTTATTATTTGTCTATAAAGAATTTCGACACAAACGATAAATTCAACAGATTTTATTTTAGATTTTACGCCCTTCTGAAAAGTTTTCAAATTCCACTTAAGTTGTTTTGTAAAAAGTCCATAGAATTTTATTAAAATTAAAATAAATAAATGTTAACAGTGGCATTCTCCGATTTTGTTACGGAATTACCTACAGTTGTATTTTTAACAAACAAACATTTTCATTGACAGCTCCACCATGAGGGTAGAAAAAGAACTTAAACTTTAAAGATCGTAAAAAATCCAAAGGAACATAAAATATACTACTATGGGCTGGCGTAAATTAATGACTTTATGAGCCGTTTATCTGGACATTAACACTAATTTCTTAATACGTAAAGATTTATGGGGCAATATAAAGGAAGCAAGGGGCATTGTAAAACTACGTTCTAAAATATGTTGTTCTTTTTATTTTTTTTTTTTAACTCAACTCTCATCTTAAAACGTAATAAACTTGGGTGTAGGTATTGTATTGTATTAAGACATTAACTCGTACCATAATAAAGAGTAGTCAGTCAAACGACGATAAAATTGACTGATTGACTGTCGAACTAAGTTGTGTTTGTGTAAACAAAATTTACGTACGTACCTTTTTCTTGAATGATGACGAAATATTTGGTGTTGTTTGGTCCTTAAACAATATTTTAAGAAGAATGTGATGTCTGTATTTGTGTTCACTTTTGCTGTTGTTAGTGTTGTTCTCGGTTCTCTGTTGTTGTGGTTGATGTTTATGATGTTGTTAACTTCACACTACTCACATTTATTACACTTTTTAAATACATAATTGAACTTCATCAAAATAATTTCTTTATTTTTACTTTTTGCCAGACAGAAAAATAACACATCATACATCACTCACTCTCTCACACATAAAAATTATGTGTTTCCAATTGTGTATTTCTTTTCTATTAGAGTTTAATTTTGTTTATTTTGTTTTTATTTTTATTATTATTATTATTTTTATTTTATTTCATATCCATTTATTGATTTCATGAATTTCTTAACTGTAGATTTTACTTTTTACATACTACACTTGATTTTGTTTTTGTTCATCTTCTTCTTGATGTTGATGTTACTGTTGTTGTTTTTGTGTTTTTCCCTTCTGCTTTTAATGTTTTTATTATTGTTGCTGTTGAATATATTTTTGTTTTAATAATTAATTATTTATAACCAATCACACAGCCACACACACATTAACAATACAAACATAAATAAATAAAAATAAATAAAAAAAATAATTTTATTTTGTAGATGTTTTAAGATTTTGTTTTCATAGATTTTTGCATCATTTCAAGTATGTGTGTTTCAACGAGGGCAATTTGAAAATTTCACAAAAATTTCTGTTTTTAATTTCTTCAAGAAACATTTACGATAACATTCGATGTCATATATAAAGGCTCTAGAAGTCTCTCTTTAACCCAACAAAGAAACATCTTAAAGTCTTGTGATTAAGTTTGCGGACAAAACTATATCTAAATACCCATTTGAAAATTTCTCAAAATCTCTTTTTAATTCTTTCAAGAAACATGTTAGAATGAATGTAAATTATTAGATGTATGACTTAAAAATGCGGAATATTTAAAAAATTTTAGATTTTATTTTAAAATATTTGTGCAATATAAATGTATTCAATGTATTGGCCATTGTTAGCTATGATCTTCCCCCACCTTTCTGACAACATATGGATTTCGAGTCAAAAGAACTGCTCATCATTTGAAGCCAAGAACGAATCAAGCCAATATCGGATACTCAGTTGCAAAGTGAAGAGAGCGTTCGGCATCGATCGAAACAAATAATAGTCGGACGAGGCACGAAGCCAAGCTTCGGGTTAGCGTAATGGATCAATTTTTCATCGCAAGTAATGATTCAGTGCAAAAAAGTCGTCTTTGAAGTTTTCTCGGATTTAATTCGTATGATACCACAAATTCCCTGCTTTTAGATGAAACCTGCTGCTCACAAACGTTTTGAAATTGCTGTTTGAGTAGCTCCCAATAATTTTGCAAAGCTCTCGTTGAGTTTTACAACAATCTTCATGGTGTAATGCCTCCAATTCTTGGTCTTCAAACTTTCTTTGTCTTCAGAATCACCACTTCTGAACTGAACAAACCATCTATCGCACGTTGAAGCCGACGGAAAAAATTCACCATAATCTTTGGTGAGCAATCGTTCTGCTTAATTTTTTTTCAAATTAAATACGTAAAGCAAAACTTCTCGCATATGAGGCTTTGTTCGACATTTCGAAGCAAAAAAAAAACTATAATGTTACAATAAATGACATATATGTTATTAAAAACAAAAAAGGCGTTCAAAAGATACGCCATCTATTTTAAATCCCACATTTTTAAGTCATACACCCAATATTTGGAGATATTTTTAATGGCTTCGTGATCCCTCGCCTATCAGGATCTTAAAGTCTGCTTTTGGCGCATTAAATTTCTCGTATTCTCATGCAATATTAAATGTTTACGACTGAAAATAACCAAAGAATGCCTTGCATTACAGGTTTTCGTTTAGAATCGATGTGTTCTGACATAACCGACTCTGGAAATGGCTTTATAAAGGCTCTGGATCGTCACAGTATGGATCATATGAATCCCATTCTGTCTTCCTCTCTCTAAAACATTGAGAAGAAACATGTTGAAGTCTTGTGGTCACAGCCAAACATTTAGCATCAAAGGAAGAGTCTGGGGGAAATGAAGTATAACATTGTGAAAGGATAATCTTAAATTAATTAACTTAAGTCAGTTAAGACTGTCAGTTGTTCGTAGAACTTGGAGATCCCGCAGAGTTAAACATGCGGTTTCTTATAACCAGCAAAAGTCTTTGACAACACTTTTCCCACGTTCCCATGATCACAATTGGATCTTCGCTCTGGAACGTACCGAATCATATTAAGCAAAAGATTGTCAACAATGCTTTATCAACTGGAACGTACCGAATATTAAGCCAAAGATTGTCAACAATGCTTTATCAACCGGAAGTTTTTTTGCCCCCAGAGAAGAACTTTCGATGACAGTAGACCTGTTACAACACTGTATAAAGCAGAAGCAGATTTTAGGAAATTCGAACAGTTAATTATATTTTGGATGTCACATTTGGAAGCATTTTCACTTCCTTAGAAGTAAAAACAATGTTCTCAAAGCGCTAGCCAAAACTCGTGTGGGCTTCCTACAAACGCCGTGGAGAAATATTCTTATGAACGAGGAGAATAAGCATATTTACAGAATTATCTCATATACATGTTTTTCTAAATATACAGGAAACATTTCTTTGCAGTTAATACTTGGTAGTTTCAAAGTACGAGGAAGAGTACGTGTTATCATTAGTTATCGAAGTACTAGATCGTAATCACAATAATAAAACGATTTATTATTAAATTGAAGTCAACAAAGGCTTACAACGGGAAATTTGTACAGTAAAAGTGCCTACAAAACCATTATTAACTTCAATAATCGATGCGGACCTAGTTCAGGAATATTCTTTGATGACATTGTACTCTGTATATAACTTACATTAACCAATACATGAACAGTATTTCTCTATAAACAATATAAAGCCGCTATGCAAATCGAGGAATTTGTTACAGAAACGCCAGCCATCAACATTTACATATCATGATAGTCTAGCTGCGATAAACCCCTTGATACGATATCAGCTGTAATAGGATATCATGTCTGAATGGTTACCAAGGCATTCGAATGGAACGAAATGTCTTAGACGTATATCCATATTCCATTGATGGAATTGTCAAATATGATCAAGGGGACCTTTGAGAACTCACAGATGTTATACGATTACCACTCTTGTACGATATGTAATATTAGAAAAAGTACTCTTGTGACACTTGATAGGAAATCTATAGCACTTCTGATAGGTATTTTCTAAAATTGCTACTACACGACTTGTTAGGACAAGAGCTCTACAGAATCGTTGACTCAGGTATCTCCATAGTCGTCCTTTTCAGGATCTGGGTAACCTCAAAGTTGAGGCACTGAGGTTGAAAAGTTTGGATGCCTTTTTGAACATTTGGATATCATAATGGTCGCCGTGAAAGATGACTGAACTCTCATTTGGTGTTCCCATATGGAAAAAATATGCTCTTTTCAGTGTGACCTCAAAGTTGAGACACTTAATGGTTTTATCAGGAGTACAGAGTGGTTCCAATTCATCTCTATACCCTAGTACAGGGAGGAGAATTGGGTTGTCTATTTTAACATATGGATATCACAATGGTCGTAATGAAACCTGACTGAACTTGCATTTTGGCGTCTTAAACCTAACCTAACAAGTCATTTCCATATAGAAAAAACGCTCAGTGTGACTTCAAAGTTGAGACACTTATCGACACTGGTTTTATCACATGTAGGATAATTGTGTTGTCTCTTTGAACATATGGATATCATAAGAAACCCATGACATTTCAGTGGACTCTCAATATGGTGGCCGATTCATTTAAACAAAGTGATTGTTATTGGATTCTCAAAAATGTTCACTTAAATTTCCAATCTATCCTCGATAGAATACTTTGTTATTGTTATTTCTTTATTATTATTATTGTTATTATGATTATTATTATTTTTATTGTATTGTTGTATTTTTATTCTTATTCTATCTATTCTTTGCACAACTCAATTTAATACTAACTAGAGTATAGAGCAGAGTAGCTAGCTAGCGGCTGAGCTCAATTTACTAAATATGTATTTTTGTTTTATTTAATGGTATGTACTACATATTTATAGCTATTGTTGTTTTCGTATAATTTTATTTTATTATTTAGGTTGTTCTGTGTGTGTTCGTCATGCAATTTTTATACGTCTCACTTGAACACAACACGTTTTCATGTCCATATGCATTTTATTATTGTTGTGGCACTTTGTCTGATTCTCTGTCTGTCCGTATGTCTGTTTGTCTGGCTGGCTGGATGGATGGCTTTCAGTTTGTCTGTCTGTCTTTCTTTCATTCTGTCCATAACATTCGGCTGGCTAGTATTTCTGTTTATCATAAGTTTACTTTTGTTTTTCTTGTTGTTGCAGTAGTATTTTTTATATTTTTATTTATTATTTCTTTCGTTTTATGATAATTGTAAGGTGGTCGTGGTGGTGCTTTTTATATAGACAACTTTATGTATGTTTGTGTGTGTAATTTCTTAAAATTATTTATTTTTTTCAAGCTTCAATCACAAGAAGAATCGTCTGATTTGAAAAGTAATTTTCTTATTAATCTCTAGTTATTTTTGTAGCGACTTTTATTATTTTTTTTCTTCAAAATTCACTTGAAATGTTGTAAAATTCAAAACAAATTTAGCACTTTTACTCTTTATTTATTTATAATTTGTTTCTTTCTATTAGTTTATTTATTACGATTTGTTTTTATTTTCATTTGATTTGATTTTATTTAGGAACGTATTAACAACACACCCGTCTCACTGTGGGCTTCCGCATCAGCCTATTAGACTTGTCCGTCGCTTATCTATTTGTGTATTTACGCCTATGTTATTTTGTCGCTATTTTTATTATTATTATTGTTGTTTTTGTTTTCATCATCGTCGTCGTCGTCGTCGCCGTATTTATTATTGTTCTCCACATACTACTCAAGCAAAAACAAAAACTGAGACTCATACATTTACATGCCGAAGCACAAAATAACAAAAACAATACATAGACTTGCCAATTCATGAATAGCTATGTAAAGCCCAATTAACACGAGTTGTATTCCCCGAAATGTCTACAACTATTGACGCCAGACACAAGATTAATTCACATTTAAACAAGATAAAATTATTGATCTATGCTGACAATAAATAAATTAAATGGAATTGATGAGGAAATTATTATTTTTTTTTTGTTACAAATTCTAAGCTTTAATTTACACCACCAAATAGGGAAAATGTAAAAGTCAAATTCCCAAGAAATTGTGGAATTGACACTCAAAACCCCAATCAAAGTACTTGGCGTCCTATAATTCCCAAGTGAAGTAAAAGAAAAAAGAATTCGAATCAGAAAAAACTTGTACACACTATTCCAGCCAAAACTTATCCTTGATCCAACAAATTATTATTATACCCTTCACCTTCGTGAGAAGGGTATATAGGGTAAACGCTCCTATAGTCGGCATGACCCAGTAGTCGGCATTTTTGACTTAAAAGCTTAATAAATAAGAATAACGATAATTTTATACAAAAGTAAGATTTAACTTTAATTAAACATACACTCATTTATCTTTATGTAATGTTTAAATTTGGGTGAGATGAGTATTTTCATCTATTTTTGTCCTCATTAAGTGACCATCTTTCAACTGGTGCGGAAGTGCCTGTTTTTTAAGAAATTTTTTAGTGGCAAGGCCAACTAAAACAAGTTAGTAACCATATCAATTTAAGTAATATTTTTACCAGAGTGGTGTTAACAGATAAAACTTTGTTTAAATATTACCTACAATGTGAAAGTTTTCACAAAAAATATTTTTTTTGGTTATTTTAATTGATGCCGTCATTAGGAACAAAAATTTCTATGATTTTCAATAGTCGGCATAGTGATGCCGACTTCAGGAAAATTGCTAATTTTTTGTATTAAGCTCAAATTCTACAAATTTGTTTATTACTCATCTCTCTTGACAATAGATTTGGAGAAAATGAGTTTGAAATGAGTTTACCCAATAGTCGGCACAGTTTTAATTGAGCATTTTAAGAACTGCCGAGTATAGGAGACCAAGCATCCTGAACTCGGCAGCAGCTTTTTATTTGACTGGAGATCGTTAAACAGAGTAATATTTAGAGATTCAGTAGGTATTATTAATTCTAACATCTTAGAATTCCAAATATGGACACTCCAGAAAAAAAACCCATGCACCAATATCCTGAAAAAGCCTTAAAATATTTTCTATGCGAGAGAAGGCCCGATTTCTGTATTAGGTGCCAGTAAACAATATGGAGTTCCGCGTTCAAAAATATAGGACAAATTATACGGTTCCGAAGGTCCTATGAGAATGGGGCCGCAAACAGTGTTATCTAATTCCAAAGAAAGTGAGGATTAACTTAACACGGTTCAATCAATCGTGAAGGAAGAGCATCAAACCACACCATTTGTATATGATCTACCCGGAAAGAAATGGTATAAAGGGGTTTTTAAACTGTTCTCTCTAAAATAATCATGTAAGGTACCTTAATAAACAGGCTCTTTACTAAATCAGTTGGAGTTATTAGTAGGTGATCGGCCTGAAAATGAGAAAAGAAACGGATTTGGATCTAGCTTTTGAAATAGTCAACCGACTAGCTCCTAATATGAGCGTAGAATTGATTCCGATGACATCGAAGAGAACAATAACTTAAAAATAAATTATCAAACTATTGAAATTGTGAGTAGTCTTACCATAGAGGCAGGCACGTTCATAATTAACAAGGAAAAGTTGAAAATATGGTAGTATCGCCAACTTTAGCTGCAGAAAATCACAATGAAACGTTGAAACCTGTTCACTACTCATCTCCAACTTTATCAAATAATTATTCAAATACTTGGTTTCAGCCTCTTAACTGTTCAAGTCCAATCCCAACAAGTTGTAGTTGTACATTTAAAATTTTTTCAAAGTTTTTTAATAATATTATGGTCACTGGGATATTGGATATGATTGCGGTAACCATAATATGTTTACGTTACCATTAACATGATTGTAAATAAATATATATTTATGGCAATCATTTTCATGATAATGATTTATCATAATATGTTGATCTCTAAATGGTTACCGCAAACATATACATAATTACAGTGACCATAATAGAAAAATAAAATAAACCAAAACATATTAAACAAGGAAGATAAAACGAGTTAGGGGCACATGTGAAGAGGATTTGGACACAGATCCTGAGGATGATGGTCTAAAAACGTAGGATATGATATTTGCCCACAGTCGTTTCACCTCAAATGCACTAATTTATGTTTTTTATTAGTATTTATTTAAATGGCTGATATTTTAAATAAAAAATAACTTGAATTCTTTTAAGATTTTATTCTTTTCTTAATAAAAAATGCTATGCCGACAATTGGGTCACAAATTGCCGACATTAGGATCAAGGGTGCCGACTTCGGGTACAAATCGTGTTTTTTCAAAAAAACGTAAATTGCTCAAATTTAATAAAAACTGCTTGAAAAGAATTAATTGAGTCTAAAACTATACAAATTACTAAACAACAATAACCCATTTACATCCCAATACCATGTTCGCACTCATAATGGTATCACTTTAAAAACTGAAAAAAAGTTAAACTGCCGACTACTGGTGCATTCACCCTATAAGTTTGTCATTCCGTTTGTAATTTCCACAATATAATTTTCCAAACCCTATAAAGTATATACATTATGGATCCTTATAGATAGCGGAGTCGATTAATCCATGTCCGTCTGTCTGTCTGTTGAAATCAACCCAAATAACTTACATACACGATTCATACATCAATATCTCCGGAATTCTTCCGGATCGGTTATTTAAAATCGAGAAAATCGGTCCACAAATTGCTTAGATATAAAGAAAAAACCAGGACAACCTCGATTTGAATATCTAATGATAGATATTTCAAAGACCTTTGGAACGACGTATATAAGACCATAGTAAGTTGAACCTAAAATGGGTCAAAATCGGAAAAAATATTTTTTAACCCGAATTTTTTTTTCAGCAAGTTTTTTTTCGCTAAATATTTAAAAAAAAAATTACAAAACTAAATTTTTTTTAAATTAAAAAAAAAAATAAAATTTAAAAAAAAACAATTCCAAAATTTTTTTTTTTCATCGAAATAAAATAAAAATATTTAAAATTTTTATTTTGAAGTATAATTTGGTATATAAGATTCGGTACAGCCGAATATAGCTCTCTTACTTGTTTTTTTAATCTCGTTATCTTTTAAATCATTAATTTTAAACAGTTATTTCGGTTAAAATGGTCACCGAAAAAAGTACGTGAAAAAATATTTAAGACTTTTCAAAAAAATCCAATATGGACTTTCAAAAAATAGCAAAACATCTGAAGGTTCATCGTATAATGCCATTAAACATTGAAAGAAAACCTGAATCAGGAAGGTAAGGCAAAAGAAGTCGAGCAAATCTTTCGATGAGCACCGAACACCTGTATCAGAAAAGCAACCCGTAAAGTTAAATACATACTCTGATTCTTTTGTGCGCAGAGCCAAAGCTAATGATAAATTGAAGTGAAATGAAAGTTCCAGATCGAAATGCTGTAAAGAACTTGGAAGCAAAAGAATGTGTATTTTAGGAAAATATTTACACTATAAACAAAGCTGCAACGGACGCGTTTCAGAAAGGTAGATATTTTTGTGATCGCTCTTGTTGCGATAAACCCCTAAGATTAATACACATCAAAAATGGAGCATTACTATAGTACAAATAAATCAAAAAGGCTTGCAGAGAATGAAATAATTGTGTAAAATACCTATTTGGATTAGTGTGTAAGAAATTAAAAGAGAAAAATCCGTTTTATGTCACGTATAGTCGTACAATTGTCACGTACGATTACATGGAATAGGATGGCCGATTGAAGTGACGAATGTAGCAAACAAACATTATTTTCTGGATACTTCAATTGATGATTTAATCACGAGTGGCACATGTTTACTGATATTTAAAGGATTTATGGATTTAGGCTTACAGTTGTACTATCGCAAATTTAAACTCAAAAATTCTGCACAGATTTCAACGAAACATTTTCAGGTAAATTCTTAACACACCAATGGTGACGTAAATTTCACTTTAATCAATAGTGATGCCGGTCTCACGCACCGGGGTTTTCAACTGAAGATGTTTCGAAAAATAATAACGGAGAATAAAGTTATTCGAATTTTTTAACACACCCGGTCTCACAGACCATAGTCACCATTGACGGGTTAATATACATACGTTAAAAATTATATATCTCTAGTGGGCCTTACAACTTAGGATGTACTTGAGAGATATGGGCATTTCCATTATGGCGTGACGTGACAAAATGTCAAAAAAATAATGAAAATGTCAAATTTGTAAAAAGTTTTTTTTTTATATTTGAGAAGTAATTAAGTAGGTACCACTTTATTCAGATAAAACAATTGACCCTAAGGAGTTGAAGATATTAACAAAAATATGCAATTGCGTGACGTTACCAAAACCAGAACTGTGGTCTGAGTTGCATTACAAAATTACATAACTCTGCAAATTGGGCAAGACTTTTTATATAAAACCTTTTCTAGTAGGATTTGGAATAATATAATTTTTTTTCCAAATTTAAAAGTCTTCCCTCGTTTTTTATTTGTTATCCTTAGCATCTGATGTGACGTTACGTTATTTAAATTTCCATTTCATATAATTAAATAATTTATTTTCGTAAATGACTTTCGGAAGTTGGCGTTATATTAAAGCTATTATGACCAATTATGGACCGATCGCCATGAAATTAGGTCGAGTAATTTATGTCTATATCTTATTTCTATTGAATTTTATGTGGATACAAACATTAGAGATTTATGCTCGCTAAAATGATTTTCGGAAGCGGGCCTTATATGACTAATTAAGGACCGAGCATTTCCACCGTGGACTTTTCGGTGGAAATACCCATATGCAAAATTTTAAAATTTGCTGAGTAGATATTTTTAGAAGTATCCTACCAATTTGTATCAAATATCGCTCCCATCTAAATACAATCCTACACTTATGCGAATATTGACAATTGTTTTGATTTTCACTTCAACAAAAGAGCCTGGCATCCCTTTTTTGGGCTCAAACCGAAAATGAAAAAAAAAAAATAAGAACTCACGACACCGAGACAACTAGACTTGCCAGTTAGTTGTCTTATAAAATAAGAGGAAACATAATAAATACCTACGAATGAATACAAATTTTGAAAAACAGAAAATTCCCAAAATAAAGAAAAATATTTGTAAACTGTCAAGCCTGATATTAAACGACCGAGAACCAAATACATTTCTACATACAATTCATACCTCTACAACCAAACATATCGAAAAAGAAATAAAAATATAGAAAAACAAAAAGATGAAAAAACAACTCAAAAAAAAGAATAAAACAAAACAATCTATGTATGGTGATGTTAAAAACATACACTCAACACCGCACACACACACACAGAGCACAGAAGAAAAACAATCACCACCATACAAACACACAAACACCACACGAGTTGTGATACAAACGGGGAGTAACAAAACAACACTCTATTTTCTTGTTGTTTTTGTTGTTGTGTGTTTTTTTCAATTTCATTTCAATAGTGTTTTGGAATTTTACTTGTTTTGAAAATTTTTTCCCATTTGTGTTTACACTAGCGCTAAATAGAGGAGTTTGTGAGAGGATAGACAGACAGACATGTAAAGCCGCTCTCTTGTTATTTTTATGCTGTGCAGATAAAGTTACCAGATTGGTTGTAGTGTAGGTAAAGATAAAAAGGATATGTAATTAATTAACCCTCCGATAGTCACAATAATTTTCAATTGAGACTAGTCGCAATGTATCAAATTAATTGATACAGTAGTTTTGACTTACCTGCCTTTCACTTAAGAGCATTTTGCATATAAGTGCACAAAACTTGTGCTTTGTATATTTATTTTCCAAACTCCATATAAATTCGTTTATTTAAGAACATTGTTCATACCTGCACATTTAATATAAGTGTATAATACTTTTGGAAGCTATAACTGGTTTTCATGAAAAAAATTTCATTTAGCTGCCTAATACAAAATTAAATCAAAATAAAATAACTAAAATACGATTTTGAAAAAATGAGAAGTTTGCAACTTCTTAATAATTTGAAACGTAGCTAAAATAACAAATTTGTCGTTATGTTTAGACGGAAAAATCACAAAGCTTCATGTAAACTATTTGCCGTTAGCTGCTTTTTTGGGCAGTAAACTTAAATGCACTTACCAGCATCAATGAGCACGTAAGTGTATTAAGGTTAACTGCATTTTTATCTTACCTGCACAAAATATCGTGCAAAGTTGGTTGTGCAGGTAAGTCAAAATTACTGTATCAATAAAGAAAAAGCCGCGTTTGAAAATAATCTCTTAACTTTTTATTTCGTAAACATAAAATTCAAAGTATTTAAAAGAGTAATAAAAATAAAATTACAGTAAAAATATATTTTTGTCAAAAAATATGTTCGCAACTTAAGCAACTCTACTTTGTTCTTATGATATCGGCTTGCCATGGATTCTATAAGAATTGTAAGACCCCTTTCACACTAGACAATTTAGTCTCTTGTGCTTGTATGTAGATACCAGAGGTAATGTTGGGTTGAGGAGAAGAAAATTTTGCATGCTGTTTTGTTGTTGGGCAAGAGACTTGCGCAACTAAATTGCATAGCCTTTTTAAGCAATTCAACCACACCTGCTTTTTACTTATGTAAATGTCGAGTTCCGATCCTGCTCTTAAAAATACCGAAAAAGATTATCAGATGGATTCAAGTCTGTATATTGAGCTGGCCAATTCATGACATGAATTCCATAAGCAGATAAACAATCTTTGACGAGCATTTATAGTAAATTTTTTGCAGTTTTTATCATCTGTATTGAGTTGTATATTGTATATTCATACAAAATAATACAATAGTTGCTTAATTATTAATTCATAAAATTATTCTAAGAAAACTACGTTTAATATAGTTTTATAAATTATCAATAATAATAAACGAAATCATACCGAACAATTTAAAGCCCATCGCCAGTGGTATCATAAAATGAGGATTATTTTTAAGAGTTATTGAAATGTTCAATCTGCTTTTTTGAATATACGGTAGCAGAAAAACGAACGCTTAAAAAAGTTTCATGGTCAAGAAATTTGAAAAAGAACATAGTAGAAATTTTGTAACATACATATGTATTATAGTATCAATTCCAGTGGTAAACGAATTATGTCACTGTGATATAAAATCTTATGATACAACTTTCGAAATATCCTCGGAAATATCAGTCCAAAGCTGGTTCCAAGTTTCCCCTACGATAGCTCGTGCATTTTGAAATTAAGTAAAATAATCTTAACTGGTAAAGCGAATGATTAGAGTTTTTAAGGTGGAAACGTCATTAACATGTCTTCAAATTGTAATGGCTAAGAACCTGGCACTGCGTGATGAACTAAAAGTAAAGTTTCGGGGGAAATTAACTAGTTAGAATAAACTCAAGAGGCTCCTTGATATTCAATGTTTATTTTTGGTGTAGCTCCAGAGACAACAGCTCAGTAACAAATATCAAAAATCCCTGAGCAAAATAGTCGTTTTTGGCGGGGGAACATATTTGGGTGCTGAGTCATCAAGCTAAAAATGGAGAAGAAAACTCTGTTATCAGTGACATAGCTGCTATGAAGGGTCAATGAGCAATACATATCTCAAAGTTATGAGATGATATGGGCTTTTCCACGGAGATGGGTGTTGACAGGCTGTCTAATCTCGCATCGCCTTCCGAATCATGTTACTTCACGATAGCAACGGAACTTCTATCATTAAACACTTACTACCACGTTAATGTAAGACAGCTCTATCAACGCTAGGTCGTTTATCTGACATTACTTTAATTTGGGTGGATAAATTAGCCAGAATGGGATCTGATTTAAATATCTCTAATGCCATTGTCATTTGCAATTATGCTGGGAACTATTAAAAGTAGTATCTTCAGAATCTTTCTGAAAATAGATGGAGTAATTTAGACACAGGTAGAGTGGACAAGTTGTTGTGGCCCTATTTTAAGTTTTTACACCACGACTTAAAAACACAAAATAAATAAATGCAAAAATAATCAAAATAAATATAACTTAAAACTAATATCACAGTTGAAATCAATTTTTTTAATTAAAAATCTCAAATTTTATTCCAAGATTTTCAACTCCGTAGTTATAGGTTAACTATGTGAAGTCTGTGTTCGAAATACACCAGAATTTTAAACCTCTGAGTCCTGCTACATATATAGAACATGTGATATCGGTAACTGACTGTCGAACAATTTACTCCACGTCAGTTCATATCAAGATTTTCAACACCGTAGTTATAGATTAACTATGTGTAGGCTGTATTCGAAATATACCTGAGTCCATATATACATATAGAACATGTGCTGTTGGTACCAGACTATCAAACAAGATCTTCAACAGAATGCAATTCTGATCACATGTAAAATATTACCGGCTACAAGATTATTTTTCTAGTATATTTTCACTTCCACCAAAAACTGGGTCTTCTGAATAGTGATTTAGTGATAAAATTTCCAATTATTGTCGTGAAAATTATATGGCAGCACTGACAATAAATGACAGTGATGATGTTAATGATGGGGGTAGAGAGAGAGCATGAGTGAGAGGGACAGAGACGTTTAGATTCTCAATACACATGTACAACAACAATAATAATATGGCATAATTTGCTGCGTAGTATTTTGTAGTTTTATTTCTTAGTTACATATTTATTTTTCTTTAATTTTGTTGTTGTTGTTGCTGTCGTTGTTGTTGTTGCTGTCGTTGTTGTTATTGCTGATGTTATTATTGTTGTGCTTGTAGTTGTTGTTTTAAGGAATTTTTAGCAAAATATCTTTCAAATACACTATAAAATACAAAATATTTCTATTTTGTATTTCTTTTTATTCTTTAAAAGCAAAACAAAGTAGATATGTAGCAATGTAATAAGTAGGTACATGCTTTTTTTGTATTTTTTTTATTATTAGTTTTAGCTAACAATTTATTAGTTTAGTTAACTTATAATTAAATGAATTTCATCATGATAATTCATTATTACAACTAGTTTTTACTTTTCTGTTTTTGTTTTTGGTTTGTTTTTGATTTTAATGTGTATCACTCACTATATTATTGTTATTCTTATTACTATTATACTAATATGACGTTTAATTAGCTAATTAATCACTTGATATACATATTTATTTATTTTTATTTATTTTGCTATTTTTATTTCTTTATATATTTTTTGCTTTTGTTTTAATTTCATATTTTTTGAATGCGTAGAAAAATAACAAATACAATATAGGTATATTTTTTTGTTCAATATTTTTGTTTTTGTAGGTGACTAGAAGAAAACTATCACTTCTCGTATATGTGTGTCTGGCCATAAAATGAGCAACATGGTTGAAGAAGAAAAAAACCAAAAATTTAATAATAAAACTATATATTTAAAAATAACTCAATTGATTAAATCACTTTTTTTTAATTTTTTATTTTCACATTATTCACATTTTTTTATTTTTATTTCTCACATTTTTTAACCCACCATTATATGTATTTGTATGTACAATTACCATACATATTTTATTTGCTTCCACAAATCTTTGAGATATTTTAACATTGTGGTAGCTACATATTTACTTTTTATTTATTATTACAAACAAATAGATAGGTATTTATTATTTATTTCCGGTTAATAATAAAAACAAAAATAACAATTTGTAAGTGGAATTGCATATGAACGCAAAAATAACTCACTACTAAACTCTACTCTAGTTAGTAGACTGGCCTTCTAAAACACAAAATAAATACACACACACACACGCAGACAAAATTTTCTGCTTTTGATACTCTTCTAAATGTTTGGTATTCTTCTTCGTAAACACCCAACTTTTACCGTTTTTTTTCTCTCATTTCATTTTATTTTTATTATTTTGTATTTTAACGAGAGCACACTCACTCACATTATTCGTCTTCGTCGTCGTAATTGTCGTGTCGTACACACACATCTTGGCATGCATTTCTTTTCGGTTGTTGTTGTTTTTTCTTTCTTCTTTGTTTTGTTTTTATTACGCACAACACATTGGCAGCGCAGTCGACGCCAACAGCGATGTTGTTTTTCTTTAAGAAAACACACAACTCTTACGCACACTCTCATACACACACACTCGTTCGTTCATTCGTACAAACTATATTCTACACCGTGTGTCCGCACAAACAAACTTACGTACGTTCAACTATCACACGACAGTCGTAAATAAAAATCATTCACTTTCCGTTTCGTATGCGATGAATGCTCTTTTCTTTTCATTTATTTATATTTTTTGGGTTTTTTTTCATAGGTATTTTCATTATTTTTGTTTTGTTGTTACAAAAATATTCACTACTCACTTTGTTGTCATATTGCATTATTAATTACTTTCTTTTTAAATTTTGTTTGTAATGCTGTGTAAATGATTAAAATTAAACTTTTGTTTCTTTTCACTTTTAAATGCACTTTGCCAACGTTTAATAATAAAGCTAGGTAGTTGTTGTTGATGTTTTTCTTTTTACTAATAAAAACAAAATTTATTTTATACATATAAGTATAAACACATAGGTATGTATATTTTATTTATACTATTATTTTGATTTCAATTGTAGTACCGAACGACAACGAAGAAATAGTCAACATGTGTTTACTAACGCGCTACAGAACGTATACTAAAAGTAGATAGACAGAGAGAGAGTGAGATACTTTTAATTTAATATCGTATCCGCCGATTCTTCAATTCTTCGTATTCTTCTTGTTTTGCTATGTGTTTTGGCAACGAATAGTGATGCCAAACATTTATGTCTGCACGAGTTATATTCAAGGGAAAAGTCTAGAATGGGGTAAATTTAATAATTTAATTACAAGAAAATAACCTACATAGCTAAAGGTATGGCATGGCAAATATTTGACAAAAAGTCGTAACCACTAAATAAAACACTTTTGAATTCTTTTATTTATTTCAAAAACATATTATATTCTTCATTATGAGTGGCAAGGGTATATATATTGTTACGTTTTTACCTTTTAAAAACAGTGGTTTAGTTCCTCTAAATAAACCGGATTGCAAATGAAAGCAGTTTATTTAGTAGTTTAAAATGTGTAACAACTCTTTATTTATTCAAAATGTACAACAACAGTTTAAATACTCTTTCAGTGTTTTTATACTCGTTTATAATTCGCAAAAATACACGCACTTAAATTATACACTTTTTAATGTACAAGTATATGTACATTGGTAATACAGTTGATGTTTACTCTAACAGCGTATGATAAACTGACTTACGACTGTAACCTCTGCGCCATCTTTCGTGTAGCTTCTACAATGATCTTAACTAGGACAAAACTAGTATATTCAAATACTAGAGCTTTTGATGTTAATGTTAGCAGCTTAAACATTAAGAGTTGTCATACTTACAAACAATGCTAATAACTGTATTGTTGGTAAGTAGAACCTTCTACTGATGAACATGTTTATATGTAAACACGATGAATGTTGCAGGCAGTCTTTACAGACCGTTAATAAATTCATATCGGTATTGCTATTTCGTAACAATATGTTTGTCATTTGTAATTCCGTTTACAATTTCTACATTTTTCATTTGTGACCCCATAAAGTATAAATATTCTGTCGATATAGTCATGTCCGTCTGTATGTTGAAATAACTTACATACATGATTCATAAATCAATATATCCGCTATAGTCCCGGTTCTGTTGCTATTTAATCGAGAAAATCGGCTCACAAATGGCTGAGATATAAGCAAAAAACCATGACTACCTCAATTTTTGAACTATTTTCGATCTATGTCTGAATTACTACTTAATTCACTAATATAGACACTATCTATGGAAATCTAATAATAGATATTTCAAAGACCTTTCCAACGCCATAGTAATTTGGGCATACAATAGTTTAAAATCGGGAAAAATATTCTTTAACTCGGTTTTTTTCCCAAAAATATTTTTTAAAAAATATTAAAAAACGATTTTAACACGAATATTTCCAATCTTTTTTTTCAAGTAAACTTTTCCAAATATTCAAATTTCAAAAAATCTTAAGAAAGTATTTTTTTGTGTTTTATTAATATAAAATAAAAGTTAATTATTTAACTCGGTCATTGACATGCTGGAATCTGTATTCAATTCCAGTTATATATGTATGATATGAATTGAATTTATATATTACGATGAAAACAGCTCCATCGAGAATGTTAATTGTGTACTTGGGGACAGGCCCTTTCGCTTTGGCTAATTGTATATCAGCATTTTTTCGCGGGGCAAAACGACCAATACCAGCAACATTTGCCCTGTGGCTAACAGTTCGAGAAATAATTTCCAATTCTAGACTATTAATAACCACCCGTCATAATTTTTGGGGAATTTCTTAAAATTTTTAAATTATCTTGTCTTGGAGTAGTTTTACGAAGTCTACTTCCCAAATGTTGATTTATTAATTGTATATTTATCACAGATATCGTTTATTATTTTGGTTTTTATACAAGGTGGGGCAAAAGTAATCAGTAAACCTATTACAATCAGCTGTTATATAGTTGTTTACCGTCGAACGCGTCTAATCTACGCCCAAGTCATCCTGAATCTAAACGAAGAGGTGGACAATTTTCCATCGAAAATTATCGTGTGCAATGAGGCTCATTTCCATCTTATCGGTTACGTGAATAAACAAAATAATCGTTTCCACGAAGAGCCATATTACATCCGCTCAAAGTTATGACGCGGCCCAAACGACGGCTGTGGACTGCTCGCGCTACAGAGCCATGCATTTTTCTTCCTCAATTGGTACTGGAGAACAGGGGTCCCAGCAGTACGGTGCAACGGCTCACACTGCTCCAGCCATAACCGATATTCTGAAGGAAGCATTTGCCGGATCGTTTTACTTTTGCCCCACCTTGTATATCGTTTTAATACACTTTCCTTTTGTTTTTCCAATGCCTCATTCTACAAATGTATTTCATTTAAATTTTACTCTTTAAAATTGATGAAATCAAATTTGTCTTAGAAATAATTGGTAAAAGTTCATGTTTTCGAAAACGAAAACTGTAATTAAGGAATATAGTATAAAAAAACATTTCCTAGTACTATACTCCTTCGTTTCGGCGATCAGAATTTCCCCCTAGATCGTGTGATTTAATACTATTGGATTTCTTTTTATGGGGTTATTTGAAGTAAAAGTTCAATTTTAACAATTTTAGCATTCAGTTGTTAGATTATATTTAAGCATATTTTACTCTTGAGATCATATTATAAAACATTTTTAGAAATCTTTAGTTTTTAACATAAATTAAACCCTATTCATCAACTTAATGGAAATTGTATTTAAAATTTAATTAGTTCGCACTACCTCGACAGTACTGTATTATTATCCGTTATAACAAAATGCACATTATTATCTACATCCTGCATTACCATTCTCCAGAGTTGAATTTTGTGTACCATTTGTTAGTATGGCAACATTAATACTTCTTAACTGACACTTGCTTTGATTAACATTCGTTTGTATTTATTTAACAGTTTTACACTATTTAACAATAGATGGCACTGTTGGTATATTTAATCAGTTAATTTAAATAAAAACCGATGGGAAAATAATAAATTAATACACAAACTAACCCCCATATTCATAAACGGTTTTTAAATTTATCAAAGGTTTGTAAAATACATAAATTTCCCAGTAAGCACCAAAGCCCCAAAAATTCAAGCACTTGAACATTTTGTTGGAATTTGACTTGAATGCAAATGTAATTATACTTTAGACATGAAAAATAATTGAAAATTTATTTATTTTTCAAACAAAAAACATATGGCTTGAATTTATGTTTCCTTTTTACTGGAGAATGCTATTGAAATAAAGTGTAATACAACTGTAATTCAATTGCTTGACTATAATTCAAGGCTTGAATTACACTTGCTTTCAACTTGAATTCCAGTAAAAATGCTTATTGGGTTGGAATGAAAGTTTTCTTTTATAAATAAAAACAATTCGTATGAATATGTGGGTTAATATTTAATATTTCTCAACACTGGTGAGTTAAATAGATGATCTTTGGGTAGAAGATAAATTCAGCGTGGGGGGTTTGGTTTGAAGAAAAAGCACTACAATTTACCAAATGTCTACAGCACTAATTTAAATTGTTATTGCTATTAGAATTTTCTGAAATACAAATGGAAATTTCTGAAAAACAATTGGAAAATTCTGAAATACAATTAGAAACTTTTTAAGTATGTATAAATTAAAAATTCTGAAATACAAATGGAAATTTCTGAAATATACATGGAAAGTTCTGAAATTTATTGGAACTTTCAGAAATCTAATTTGAAATTACTGAAATATAATTGGAAATTTTTGAAATTCAATTAGAATTTTCTGAAATATAATTGGAAATTTCAGAAATTCAATTGGAATTTTCTGAAATATAATTGGAAATTTTATTTGAGTATTTAGAAACCTATTTTCATCCTGACCTGATGTTAGTTAAAGTGCAAACTAAAGAAGGTATGGTCGGTCACGTTTTTACCTTTTAAAAACTATGGTTCATTTCCTTTAAATTAACCGAATATTTTTGATTGCAAATAAAAGCTGTTTAGTATGTAGTTTAAAATTTGTAACAACTCTTTATTTATTTAAATTTATACAACAACAGGTTAAATAGTCACTCAGTATTTTTATACACGTTTATAAATTGACGTCTTTACTTAACAATACTTCGAATTAGACTGACTTGTTTGGTGTTTTCACCGCCAATTTATATACCCCACATTACCATCTATAAAGCTCTAATTCTACAATGATCTTCAAACTAGAATATTCGAATTTTAGAGCTGTTAAACATTAATTAATGTTAGATGCTGAATCGGCGGAATAGGTGCACAATTTGCCTAGTGAAGCGTTAGGGTGCTAGTAACTCGATAGTGTAAACGGTTGATCCTCGACTTAGTGGACAAAAGAAAACAAACAAGATTATAAAGTGGAGCATGAAAAACAAAAGTCTCACTGCATATCTAAAAATAAACATAAACTAATTGAGAATTATATCAGCACATACGAAACGGTAACTACTTAAGCAAAAATAAACTAAACTGTTACAGTTACAGTCATAGAGAACATAGAGCGGAAACTCGAAAAAAACTCAAACAAAAAAATTACTCAAAAATTTTACACATACGAGTGTTGTTTTTGTTTTCACATATTTTTTTTTACTAATACATTCGCACCACTTAGGTTTTTGACAACTGAGTTAGGTCTTTGACAGGAGAGTTTCCGCTCTTTGTCTATTCTCTATGGTTACAGTTCTTAATAATTTTTTATTGCAGGTGCTATTGAAAATAGCCATAATTTAAGTTTAATCTTAGCCTTCAATGTTGAAAATACATACATTTATTTATTTTATGCAGCTATTTATTTTTATCTTCTTAATTAATTTATGAGCCATGATGTAAAATTTATTTCATTTACATTATTTATTTACCTCAAAAAAAACTAGTAGTTCAATTGTTAAAATTCCAGTAAACAATGTAAGTTTATATTATGCGTACAGGTACAAAAAAAAAATAATAAGAAGAAAAAACTTACTTCCGCTTTGAATAACGGAAACGGAAATTCTACTTTATTAACACCTTGTTTACATTTTAAAATTGCAAATAGTAAAAGAAATGCTTTAACTCCTCCCTCTCTCTCCCCCTTCTCTCTCGTAGCAAGTCAAAAAATTATTCATTTATTTATTTACTTCCTTTATTATTATAATTACAGCTAATGTTATTGTTATTACTAATAGTTGTTGTAGCTTTTGTTATGTTTGTATGTTGTAATAGTTGGCGTTTAAAGGCAATGAATGCATAAATGAATGAACAAATACTCACTCATAAAAGGAACGAACATACATACATACATATTTACTTACAAATGTACAATATGTAAGTAGGAATTTACAAATGTAGGTATGTAAAGTTTACCCAGCAGTTCTAGGAGACAGTCCCGATCTAGTGATTTTAACCATCATTTAGGGTGGGAACTAATTACTTCAATAGCTAAGTGAATAGTTATTTTAAAACGTGTTGACTCTTTTTGATTACAATGAGACTGTCCGATAGCTGGTCCAAAGTAGTCATAGCATTGGATTCACATACCGGTTACATAGCGTCAGTTACTTTACTAGCTACCTAACTGGTTACTTGATTAGCTACATAACTAGTTATTTTAACATGTACGGGTGCTAATTAACCACAAATAGTCAGCTAAAAAGATATATCATAGACAGACCAATAAAAGATTGCTTGTAAACAAACCTTCCTACGACAACTCTCCAATAGATTGCTTCTGGTGGCTAAAATAACTGCTTTCTAAAGTGCAGTACAAAATAAATGTTTAAAGTGACTTCACTATATGTTACTAAGAGTCACTAAAGTGTATAAGGGACACTTACTTAAGCATAAATAAAAATAAACTGTATGAGAATTATGTCAACACAATTTGTATAAAACCTGTTTGTACGAATTACTCACAAAACATTTAGATTACTTAGAGACACTTAAGTGATAATTGTCTTCACGCTAGATTACCTGGGATGTATAAAGTAACCAATTGACTTCTCTCTGCACTACAAAGAGCACATACTTGGCAAATGGTCCAAAATATATAAAATTGTGTCAGCCAAGTCAGTTAGTGACAATGACTGTCTATAAGGGATACTTTGACTACTTGCTTAACTGCTGGGTATAGTAGGGTATAATATAACTAATGACAAAAGAATTATAACAATTTCGTTCTCTCATCACGTAAACATGCATATTTTCTTGAAAATAATTAATTTTCCTATAGTGTGACCTGCTCATAAATCTCCACTTAAATGAACACACAATAAAATACAAAACTATATTCAAAGTTAAAGAGAAACCCAGCAAAAGGGGGAGTTGGTAAAATGGTGGACATTAACAGTAACATGACGGGGGTTAGAGTGGAGGCTAAGAATTGTGTAACTTTGTAACTCCTTCAACAGACATACACAAACACTTTCATACACAGTTTTGAATGCATAAAATATACAGGATATAAATATGTATATTTACTTATATATGTAAATGGCATCTAGATACGTACAAACATATTTAATGACAACGACTACTACGACGACGACAACAACGAAGAAAAATAGTAAGAAGAGCAAGACGTCAACAACGAGGATGATAATAGCACCTAATATTAATTAGCTATGAAAATTGTTCAAGGTAGGAAAATTAGGGTGGCACTTATTCTGCATTTTTTATACCCACCATCAAAATTATCAGCAATGTTGATAGAATGCAGTTATTAGCATTATTTGTAAGTATAATTATTATTTGTAAATAATGCTAATAACTGCATTCTATCAACATTGCTGATAATTTTGATGGTGGGTATAAAAAATGCAGAATAAGTGCCACCTTACAAATATGGCAACATTAAATGTTTAAGCTGCTAACATTGAACGCTCTAGAATTCGAATATACTAGTTTTGTCCATTAAGATCAATGTAGAAATAAAGCTTTCAAGAAGCATCTAGATGGTAATGCAGTGAGAACACCTATCAGTCAGTCTAATTTGAAGCATCGTTAGTAAATATAAATTAGCTTTAAAGTGTGCTGTATAAGTTGTGATCAGTTTATGATAGGTGCTGTTAGAGTTAACATCAACTGCATTCTTATACATTATGAAGTGTGTGTGTGTATTAAAAACACATAGTGACTATTTAAACTGCTGTTGTTGTACATTTGATTAATAAAGTTGCAGTTAATTTTAAACCACTAAACTGCTTTTATTTGCAATCAAAAGTATCCGGTTTATTTAAAGGAAATAAACCATCGTTTTTAAAAGGTAAAAACGAAAAAACCTAAGTCTGTTGTCAAAAATCTTGCAACAATAAAATACATGTAAATCAGAGATGCCCATTTCATAGCACAATTGTGCAAGCCAACCACACACTAAAATAAATATTTGGATTGTTTAATATATTTCGAACTTTCAAAAATCATTGAAGTTTTGTCTATTTTTTCACCGCAATTTACTTCTGTGAACAATTTGTTTTCAGATTTGAAATGATTTTAATCAAAACAACGTTATAAAATAAGAAGAAAAAAATATTTTACATGTTTTAAATATTTACAAATTTGTCGAAAATGATTAATATCGATCTCTCCATTAATGAGATATTATAATATGTCGCCGACAATTTGATTAACATTGTTGACTTGATTATTAATAACTACACAGAGAAAACAGATTCGTGATATCAACCGAATTTGTTGCCAATCGAATGATTCTATCTTATTGATCGAATTTTACAGTTGTGACTACAATATTTTGTAAGGGATAACTAAAGTTTGGATACCTCAACTGAAATTCTTCTTTATCAACTGACTTTCTGTTGTTAGAACTGAAAAATTCTATGTGTGCAACCGAATCGTTCGATTGGCAACAAATTCGGTTGCTATCACGAATCTGTTTTCTCTGTGTAGGGGGCGGATTTCCATGCATTTATTATTGGAAAATATGTGCCTAAAATATCCTTTAAAAAAAATCAAAATATGACCTAAAAATTTAAAAATATGCACATATATTTGTGTGCAGAAACATAAAATAATAAACTATGGATCGCGCAATGTCCAAAAAAAAACAACAGTTTTCCCAGGAACAAAATTATAATTTTTCTTCGATGGATATATTAATTATAATATCTTGATATGAATACTTGTTTAAATCCATAATCTTTAGAGCTTCATTTTGTGACTTGCCTTTTAAAACCATCAAATCACCAGCCTTCATTTTCATCACGTATGTGCTATTTGTATTGCAGAGAGAAGTCAATTGGTTACTTTATACATTCCAATTGACAATTGTAACTTAAGTGTCTCAAAGTAATCTATAGAGTAGCCACTTTAAACGTTAATTGTGTATTACATTTGTCTGTAAGTTAACCAATAGTATCAATTGACCCTAAGCTTAATACATGCAAGTGTTAAAATAACTAATTACGTAGCTAGTTATGTAACTAGGTGTCACCCTAAATGCTATGTAAAATCACTAGTTAAGGTCAGTCTCCTAGAACTGCTGGGAAATTAGTGTCAGGACCGGTAATTGTGTATGTGAAGTTACAAAATCTTATAAATCGAAACTGGAATAACTTTTTTGAAGCTAAATGTTTAGAAATGACAATTTTCAATTGCTGATAGAGAAATGAGGTTAGTCGATAACTTTTGATGTTATTTTTATAACAAATTCAACAAAAAACTGTTTGTCAATACAGTTTGTTGAACTCTGATGACAAAAAATTAAATTTTTATTAAAAACTTGGAAAATATGCATACAAATATGCATTTTGAAGTAAAATATAACAAAATATGCATTATCAATAAAATATGCGCTAACAAATCAATGTTCACTAAACTTTTCTTTCAGTTGATCTCTCTTTCGCTTACCAACACAAATACAGTTTTAGCTTTGGACATCTCTGATGTAAATCAATATATTTTGTTGTTGTGTCAGCCATACAGTTTGGAAGAGAGTAATTATTTTTACTCTCAGTTGCGTCTCTAGTTCTACCCTATGCTCTAAACGTTATACGATTTTTTTAGCATTTGGGCTTTAGATAACGGACAGTCATTTTAGATCTTGAGAACATCGGAAATCGAAAAAAAGTTCAATAGAAGTGCTACCCTAATGTACATACATACATATATTCTGATAATATTATACCTGATACATACATACATATTATATTGTATGTACAGATGTTATATTTTGATTCAGATATACTTAAGTAGTTACATTTATTTGTACAATATTGTATGCAATCCTAGAGCTTTTAATTATATGGCAAGTTTTATAAATGAACTGTGAAAGGAAATGAAACGAAAATAAACATTTAAACGCCCATCATAGAATTAGATTGAGGATATGTTTATTGTTTTAGTAAGAATGTACACGATTTTTATCAAACACTGATGATGAATTATTGTCGAAAAAACATAAAAATATTGAAACAAAAATCTTATTCTTATTTAAAAAACGAAATTTAAAAATAACAAGTAAGAGTGCTATATTCGGCTATGCCGAATCTTATATACCCTTCACCTTTGTTGTGGATGCATTATTATTTTTTATAATTAGTATATAGGTATGTATATACATTGCCCACTTTCAGCTTACAGCATCCAAAATTTATCAAGAACACAAAAAACAACAACAACGCCAAACGAAACAGAACACCAAAAGAAAAAACAAAAACAAAATACGCAAGGCAATGAAACCAACACACATCCAAACATACGTTTAATTGTATAAAAAACAACAACAACGCCAAAAGAAACAAAACACAAAAGAAAAACAAAATACGCAAAGCATGCACATTCAAACATACGATTTGTTGTTTTTTTATCAAAAAAACCAACACACAACCAAACAAAAGTTTAGTTGTATAAAAAACAACAACAACGCCAAAAGAAACAAAACACAAAAGAAAAACAAAATACGCAAAGCTTGCACATCCAAACATACGTTTTGTTGTTTTTTTTGTCAAAAAAACCAACACACAACCAAACAAACGTTTAGTTGTATAAAAAACAACAACAACGCCAAAGCAACAACCATACGTTTTGTTGCTTTTTTGTCAAAGCATGCAATACATTGTGTTTTTTGATGAAATTTTCAGAGGTTGTCTCGGATTTTTGCTCATAGCTCCGTTATTTATGGACGGATTTTGCTGATTTTAAATAGCAAAATTCTCGAAAGTATGTCTGACAGAATTGTTGAAGATTTGGATCCCGGAGATATCTGGGGCCTTCAGAAAATTGATTTCAACAGACAGACAGACAGACAGACAGACAGACAGACAGACAGACAGACAGACAGACAGACAGACAGACAGACAGACAGACAGACAGACAGACAGACAGACAGACAGACAGACAGACAGACAGACAGACAGACAGACAGACAGACAGACAGACAGACAGACAGACAGACAGACAGACAGACAGACAGACAGACAGACAGACAGACAGACAGACAGACAGACAGACAGACAGACAGACAGACAGACAGACAGACAGACAGACAGACAGACAGACAGACAGACAGACAGACAGACAGACAGACAGACAGACAGACAGACAGACAGACAGACAGACAGACAGACAGATAGACAGACAGACAGACAGACAGACAGACAGACAGACAGACATACAGACAGACAGACAGACAGACAGACAGACAGACAGACAGACAGACAGACAGACAGACAGACAGACAGACAGACAGACAGACAGACAGACAGACAGACAGACAGACAGACAGACAGACAGACAGACAGACAGACAGACAGACAGACAGACAGACAGACAGACAGACAGACAGACAGACAGACAGACAGACAGACAGACAGACAGACAGACAGACATACAGACATACAGACATACAGACATACAGACATACAGACAGACAGACAGACAGACAGACAGACAGACAGACAGACAGACATACAGACAGACAGACAGACAGACAGACAGACAGACAGACAGACAGACAGACAGACAGACAGACAGACAGACAGACAGACAGACAGACAGACAGACAGACAGACAGACAGACAGACAGACAGACAGACAGACAGACAGACAGACAGACAGACAGACAGACAGACAGACAGACAGACAGACAGACAGACAGACAGACAGACAGACAGACAGACAGACAGACAGACAGACAGACAGACAGACAGACAGACAGACAGACAGACAGACAGACAGACAGACAGACAGACAGACAGACAGACAGA